>NW_023270807.1:15413589-15459212 GCF_011800145.1 Mirounga leonina
GTGTGTGTGTGGGTGTGTATTTAAAGGCACCTTTACTCATGGCACCACTGCTGAGAAAAAATTAAGCAACTGAATAATCTGCATGATGTGAAACTGTGAAATGGGATATCTTACACCTCAATCTACTTATTGTGGAAATAAAACAAATTTGTTACATTTAGGCTATAGAATAAAATGTAATAAAACCCGAAATCTTCATAGAAACACAGTGCATAAATTGGAGAAAGAAAGAAATGTAGTTCATGTAGATTATGACAGTGGCAAAGGAGAGGGAAATGAAAACAAGGTGGACAGTTGAGAAGTCAAAAGAAGAAAGACATTTAGCCAAACAGCATAGCTATGGTTTTTTGTTTGTTTTAAGATTTATTTATTTTAGAGAGAGAGAAAGAGAGAGCATGCAAGCAGGGGGAGGAGCAGAAGGGGAGGGTGAGAGAGAATCTCAAACAGACCCCGATGTGAGGCTTGATCTCACGACCCTGACATCACGATCTGAGCCGAAATCACAAGTCAGTTGCTCAACTGACTGAGCCACCAGGCACCCCAAAAAACATAGCTATGAAAAGATATTATACAGAATTATCAAAGAGAAAACTTCATTAAATCTTAATAGCTTTCTAACAAAATTTATGAATAAGCAATATAACATGTAAAGAAATCTAATTGCTATAACAGAAAACAAAAATACATTGGACAATAATTGGAGATGAATCATGAAGATAAATCTTACCTTCAGTTGCTAGATTTTTGATAACTTCTCCTCAGTTAGAAAACTAAGCTACAACCTTTCCTTATCAGTATTTAAATTAACATATGTTCTTGATTTTAGCTTCAATATAAATTAGCAATTTCCTCCCCAAATGTCTTTTATTATTTTTTCTTAGCTAACCGATAAAACTAATGTTTTGTTTCTCATTTCATAGTGATAAATAGCTATTTCTTTTTTTAAGATTTTATTGATTGATTGATCTGTGTGAGAGAGAGAGCATGTGAGAGCAGGGAGAGGGGCAGAGGGAGAGAGAGAATCCCAAGCTGACTCTGTGCTGAGTGTGCAAGCCAAGGCAGGCCCAACATGGGTCCAATGGTGGACTCGATCTCACAACCCTGAGATCATGACCCCAGTCAAGAGTCAGATGCTTAGTCAACTGAGCCACTCAGGCACCCCAAGAAACAGTTATTTCTTATGGATAAGTTAGTTTCTAGATTTCAAGATTGTTCTCATTTATTTAATACTGAATTAGTTCAAAATTAATTTACAATATAATGCAAATAAGATGAATTCTAATTAAAATGCAAATTTAACAAGTTCTCCAACACTAATTTTTTCATTACAATCCTCAGGCCAGATTTCACACTTTATAAAACTATATAATGGTTTGATTCATGACATTAAAGTAAAACCATACTTCAGTGTACCAAAAAAAAAAAAATAGGACAATAATAATCCTACTTAATAATAGCAAACATCATAACTTCAAAGTATTTAGACTAGAAGTAAAAGTTCCAATTATTTTACCCCATAGACATTTAATTTAGGTCCAGATTCTACTCTTAATGTCCCCACCCAAGTCCCTCAATCTTTTAACACATGCTATGTGTGTTTTCTTTTTTTTTTTTTATTCTTATGTTAATCCCCATACATTACATCATTAGTTTTAGATGAAGTGTTCCATGATTCATTGTTTGCGCATAACACCCAATGCTCCATGCAGAATGTGCCCTCCTCAATACCCACCACCAGGCTAACCCATCCTCCCACCCCCCTCCCCTCTAGAACCCTGTTTGTTTTTCAGAGTCCATCGTCTCTCATGGTTCGTCTACCCCTCCGATTTCCCCCGCTTCATTCTTCCCCTCCCACTACCTTCTTCTTCTTTTTTTTTTCTTAACATACATTGCATCATTTGTTTCAGAGGTACAGATCTGAGATTCAACAGTCTTGCACAATTCACAGCACTTACCCGAGCACATACCCTCCCCAGTGTCTATCACCCAGTCACCCCATCCCTCCCACCCCACCCCCCACTCCAGCAACCCTCAGTTTGTTTCCTGCAATTAAGAATTCCTCATATCAGTGAGATCATATGATACATGTCTTTCTGTTTGACTTATTTCACTCAACATAATACCCTCCAGTTCCATCCACGTCGTTGCAAATGGCAAGATCTCATTCCTTTTGATATGTGTGTTTTCATTGTTAAAGGCAATGTATGGCATATAAAGAAATAATATGCTTGATTTCCACCCCAAAGGAATTTACAATCTGTTTGTGAGCTAGACCTGCATGTGAAAATCAAATACCAAGAGTAGAATTGACATTAGAAAAGTAGGAAAGGAACACTACATCAAAAACTAATGATGTAATGTACGGTGATTAACATAACATAGTTTAAAAAAAAGTTCAACAAAACAAAAAAAAAAGAAAAGAAGGAAAGGTAGTTCTTAATTGCTAAGTAAGTGGTACAGAGTGGGTAGATCCATCTGAGCTGGAGTGTTATATAGGAGCATCTGCTTGATGCGAAGGATTATGCTATATGCCAGGAATACAAGAAGAGCTTCCAGGATTCCAGGAGCTTCCAGTCTAGTCCGTGGACTGGCAAAATGTAACCACAAAATAATGCGAGCAGAGTCTAAAAGTATATGTGACATTTAAGTATATACACAAAAGAGAGAGGAGCATTGCAAGTTCAAGGAACAGTTTGGTGAATAGCAGTTTTTTGTACAGCAACTATGGGTTAGGCACTTTACAAATATTACTTTATCCCAAAACAATACTATAAAGTCATTATTACTATTATAAGCCCCATTTTCTAATAGAGGGACTGATTTTGAAAAGTTAAAGAACTTGCCCCAAATCATTTGGCTAGTAAATGGCAGAGCCAACCTGGCCACAAATCCCCCATCACAGGTGCAAACGTTAAGAAAGGAGTCCTTCACAGGTTTTATGTGAGCAGTAAGTCTGTGCTCACCTCTCATTTAGGTACAGATCTATAATCAAATAAAATCCTAAGCCTAATCTTACTTCTGTATCAGGTTTTTTCTTTGTTTTGTTGTTTGCTTGTTTGTTTGCCAGGACATATAACAAACTACCACAAAATAAGCAGTTTAGAACATACATTTATTATCTCAGAGTTTCTGTGAGCCAGGAGTTTGGGAATGGCTTAACTGTGTGTCTTCTGCTGAGGGTCTCACCAGCTGCAATCCAGGTGTCATTCTCATTTGAAGCTAGGGGTCGTCTTCCAAGCACATGAAGTTGTTGGCAGAATTCAGTTCCTTACGACTGAAGTACGGAGGTTCTCAGCTTCTGGAGGCGACCATCAGTTGCCTGCCACATAGCCCTCTCCATAGTAGTTCACATCTTAGCTGTGTGCTTCTTCAAGACCAGTAGGAGAGTTTGTTGCTCAGAGAAGTCCCAGTCTCATTTTCAAGGGCTTTCCCCTGATTTCACCTGATAATCTCCCTTTTGATTATTTCAGTCACTGGTTTGGGACCTTAATCACCTATGCAAAATATCTTCACCTTTGTCGTATAACATAATTCAATCCAGGGGGGTAACATCCCACCACTTTTGCCATATTTTATTGATTAGCAGCAAGTCACACTTCCTGCCCCACAGATTATAAAAGGGCATGCATACCAGAAGGCAAGGGTAATGCAGGGTCACCTTAAGGTCTATCGGACCTTATTATTAAGGACCTCTCTTCACAACATTGTGTGTCCCCCTTCAACTTCCCTCTTTAGATTAAATACAGGAAGAAGAGCAATTAAGGATAATTTGGGGGTATGTAAACTAGAGAGCAGTTATGAGAGAAAGAAAAATGAAGCACTTTAGGTATCAAATTTTGAATGCATAGCCTCTGTCACATTACTGTAAAATTTGGGTCCATACCCCCTTCTTTGTGAAACTCTAGCTTGAGCGTAGGTCTGATGGAAGAAAATAGGAACATTTGGTGAGGGCAGTTGTCAAGTGATAACTGTGTTTTAATTCTTAAACATGAGACTTGGGCAGTAAGGAGACACCAGACACCATTATATGAAGTTCTGGTCATGCACCTGTGGTAGCATATTAACCGAGCATCATTTGGAACACCAGAAGTTAGAATGCAGCCAGACACGATGCTATGTGGAGTGCAGAAACAGTAATGGTAGAAAACAGTCTGAATGCCCTACATCTACTAGGAGAGATAACAAGAGGGTAGCCATTCTCTAGATGACTTTTTTAGTAAAGGCCTGTAGGAGAGAAATTTGTAAAGGCTGCTTGATTTGGGGGGGAAATGCATGTAATGGACAATTGAGTCATATGAAGCTCATATGCTTTGTACAATGTTTAAATCTCTGGTTCGACTAATGAGCAACCCTAGAGAGGATTTTTCAACATTCACTGGCTCACTGCATGTTTATTACTACAGCTTAAGGGAAGCTAAACAAATCAATGAGCCACTGTAGTCACAATCTGAAATCTTTGTTTCATGGCAACCCATAGACCTCATTCTAAAATGCACAGCAAAATTCCATCTAAGCCCAAGTCCTACTGCATCCCCAGATCAAACAAAATTGGGTCAGTGACTGTGTGACATGTCCAGCATAGGCTTGATCATTATTTTAGACCTAAGGACACCTACTTTGTTCCATATGCATATAATTTCTTTGCTCTGATAAATATCTCCAATTCACACAGCAGAGATGCTGTTGACTTTCACTTTCAACAACTCAGATGAGTTCACTCTTCAAGTATAGGGAGACCTGGCTTTCATCAGGATCAGACATGTTACTTAGGAAGCCAAATGTACCGGGGATTCCAAGTCTTCCTCATGGAGTACCTAAGCTAGAGAAGTTACTGCAATAACTCTAAACTACCTATCTGGACTGGAACATACCCATAAAGTTCAATTTCTCTCTCTAGCTATGTATCTACTGTTGTAATGACTTCTACACTGAAGAGAGACTAGTCTCTACACAGATATTTTAAAGCCACAAACATCAAGTTTGCAGTGCTCAGAGAATACTAGACTAAATTACCTTATAGGCTTTGTTAAACCTAATTTAAAACCCTAAAATTACATCTTATTCAGCACTTGCCCCTTTGGGCCTTCTAGATATACCTAATCCCCCTGTCTGGTAGAAACTTCTTACTGAAGAATTATCAGGCTCATAAGCCTTTGAAAGAAATTTTGCCATAGGGAGTCATACTGCTATGATGGAGTTGTCCTAAAATATGCTGTCTTTATGTGTTTCACGTTCCTGAAATACTCTTGTTGTAAATCTCACTGAGCATCACTGGCTTTTATTAGGGAACTGAAATGTACTGCTAACCTCCAGGCATAAGAGAAAATAACCACCTTTTCCATCTAAAATCTTCAACAAATCAACCCAAAATTTAAAAATCTGAAAGCCATTCTTTTTGTATTATGCCACAAACATAGCCTTATTTTTAGAGTGAATTTTTTCTCCAAATCCTCTCTAATTCCTGAAATTTGATTATCATAGGTTCATAACTGAAGGTTTTAATCATAGTAAAATGCAAATATTCCTAGGAGAAGAAACACTTTGTTCTAACAGTTCATTTATTTATTTATTTTGGGTTTTGTTTTGTAGGAGCAGAGAGAAGATTCTGAAAGTCAATACAAGGAGAGGACATAAGGATATAGGGTACAGGATAAGAAAGCTATTTATATCAAAGTTGTTACTTCTTAATGAAAGTAACAAATCCCAGAAAATTTATATTAATTATAATATTTATATTTACATTATATTAAATATATTAATTAAGTTCTTAGACTCAGAAAGGCATTATCCAAGCACTAGGGATGAATTATAATCTAGTGGGGGTACATCCATGTAATAAATTAATACCTGAAATCAAGTCAGTTTGACTTTGCTTTGTCTTAAATATTTACAAAATGTCCCAGAAAAATATACCAGAGACATAAATAAAAAGAGATAGAAATATTAGATCTAGAGATAAAGCTGATGAGTCCTTAATTTATTAATTTATTATAACTGGAGGTTAACATTCCAGGGCAGTTCCCTAGAATAGTACCCACGTCATTTCAAAAACGACCAATTTTTTTTAAATTAATCAAAACTTCTATAACAGCTATAACTGATAAGCTATCAGTACTAAAAAGAAAAATCCTCCACATTGAGAACATTTATAATGCTATGTAAAATATTAAAAACAATCTACCTTCTCTCAGTGCATGGCTGAGTTCACTTTAAAATAAGGAATATCCTCAGGTGAGAAACAGTAAGGAAAAACTGAATCCAGTGAGCTATGTAGAATTGTTGGGGATTAGTCATCAGGAGGACAAGACGATTGGTTGACCCATGAGCTGGAACCTGGTAATCTGAAGCTTCTGATCTCCCCTGTCATTGGAATGTACATTCTATTTGCCTTCCCAGTTCCCAGAAGCTGTCCCAAGGACATAGACTTGAAATATGACGTGATGTGAAGACCATGTGGATGGTATACATGTCTAAACCCAATTAAGGCCTCTATAAAAACTGTTAAGATTCTGGTGGGCAGATACCAAGATCTACTCATCTTGTGGCCACCTAAGACAAGGCTTGTATGTAAGTTCCCTTGCTTATTAAACCTGCTACCTACCAATCTGAGTGGCCTGCTTCTTTCTTCAGTATGTACCAGCTTTCTTCATGAAGGCTGGTTCCAGATTACACCCAGGGAGCATCCCAGGAGGTGGTAAACCAAGAGTTGGTGAGCCAGCCTGGAGATTGAAAGAAATGGATCTTAGGGTCTCAGGCATCTTTGGGGAAAATCCAGAGTTGGCCAGTAACCTCTACGTGGAGAGGGATGGCCCATATTTTATGTATTTGTGGACTACTCCATGAGTAAGGGGACATCTCAGAAATGATGGCTGCAGTTACGTGCTTCTTTGAGAAACTGTGTGTAGTGCACTGTGGCAAAAAGAATCCTTGGAAAAGTGAGGATAGTGAAGAGGAAGATGTTGTGATGATTGACAGTGAAATGGACAAAACACTCTGACATCCAATCCCTAATACAAAGGAGAGCAGAAACACAGCACAGTGAGTTCTGGTCCAAGATGGCAACATAAGAAGACCCTGAAATCACCTCCTCCATGGAACACACCAAATTACACCTATCAATAAAAACAATTCCTCCTGAAGAAGAACTGAGGGTTGGCTGAACAACTGTTGAACAACCAAAACTAGAAAGAATGGCAAGAGAACAAGAGGAGAGCTAAAGACACAGTAATAAAAGGAACCCCAACTCCCTGTGCTGCAAATGGCAATGGGCAGGGATACTACTGAGGAACCCAGAACAAATTCCCCTGTCCTTGGGCACAGAAAAAAAGCCAGTTTAAAGGAACAACTAGCATGTAAAAGAGACAATACTAGAATTCTGCTAAGAGGCAGAAGAGCTGCAGGAACACTCTCCAGGTCAGAGGGACTGCAGAATGACAGTTTATAGTCCCACTCAAACTTAGAAGCCTAGACTGGAGCAGGGTCTGGACACCATAGCAGACAGATCTGGATGCCATAACTGGCAGGTGCCAGGAATGGCCAGCAATCCCTGTACCGACAGATGAAAGATGACTCCAAACTTTGCCGGGAAAGAGAAAAGGCAAGGGGGTCAAAGCTCAGAGACAAGACCCTTTGCTCTTCTGTGCTCCTGCTTTTATTGGTCCTTCAGGATATCCTTATCACTGTTTCTCAAGTATGTGATGTGTGACACGAGGTCTTACTGAAACTGAGAGGATTATGGGAAAGATAAGATATGCTAATGTGCATGTTCTCCTAAACATAGCCTAAGGGACAGTGTACACACCTCTTAGATCACAGGGTGACTGGGCTGAGAGAGCTTCGGGGAAGGTAACTCCCCACAGTATTCCTATAGCAGAGTGGTCAGTCACACGGTCCTGGCATTCCAAAGGCCCATAACCTTCTCTGAAACCTTCCATCGCTTCCAGCAGCCTCTGTGTTACATTTTAGCAAGCCAGGTATTATGGCTGATTTCATGCTCTACATTAACCCCAACAGGCAGGTATGGTTATCACAAGGAATTTGTGACCTCAGAAATCCCAGGGTCTGTAAGCCCACATTAGCCTGGGTCACACTGTGATAGGAAAAAAGCCAGGGTTTAAAAGGACTGAGGAGCTGCAGGGATGCTCTCTTGCTCTCTACCTCAAAAGGTCAAATTGGAACAGGGTCTGGCTCACAGTGAGCTTGTAACTTCAGCAGGCCCAATGTCCTCAAGCCCACATAAGCCTCTATGGTGCTGGGACACGGAAAATAAGCCACAGTTTGCTTATTTTTTTTGTTTTGTTATTTATTTATTTATTTATAGACGTATTTATAAAATTTTTCTAATTTGTCTTGCCTTTTAATTTTTCTGCTTTGTTCTTCTACCTTCTTTTTTTCCTGTTTTCTTCTTTTTTTTTTAAATTTTAGTATTGTTATTTTCTTCTTTCTGAAAAGAGCATGGTTTAAAAGAGTAACTAGCATATATAGCCACAGCTCCAACTAGCCAGCAAAAGTCACCAAGCACATACAGTCTGCATAGGAGACATCATACACAAGACCACTCTTTCAAGTTTAGGAGAAGTAGCCATTCTGCCTAATCTATAAAAACAAACACAGAGAAAAAAGAAAAATGAAGAAACAGAGGAATACACTTCAAAAGAAAGAATAAGAAAAAACTCAGAAAATAAAGAATTTTAAAGTAATGATTGCAAAGGTACTTACTGGACTGAAGAAATGAATGGAAGATCTCAGTGAGAACTTCAGTAAAGAGATAGAATATATTAAGAAGAACCAATCAGAGTTGGTTGCTTCTCCCTCTGACCTACCCCCTCTGTGTTCTCTCTCTCTCTCTCTCAAATAAATAAATAAAATATTTAAAAGAAAAAAACTTAACACCCCAAAAATAAATAATGCAATTAACAAATGGGCAGAACACATGAATAGACATTTTTTCAAAGAAGACGTATAGATGGCCAATAGACACATGAAAAGATGTACAACATCATTGGTCATCAGGGAAATACAAATCAAAACTACAATAAGCAATCACCTCACACCTGTCAAAATGGCTAAAATTAACAAGACAAGAAACAACAGATGTTGGTGAGGATGAGGGGAAAGGGGTAGGTACCCTCTTACAATGTTGGTGGGAATGTAAACTTGTGCAGCCACTCTGGAAAACAGTATGGAGGTTCCTCAAAAAGTTAAAAATAGAACTACCCTATGACCCAGCAAATGCACTACTAGGTATTTACCGAAAGGGTTAAAAAAAATGCTGATTCAAAGTTTATAGCAATATTATCTATAATAGCTAAATTATGGAAAGAGCCCAAATGTCCACTGACTGCTGAATGGATAAAGAAGATGTGGTATACATACACAATAGAATATTACTCAGTCATTAAAAAAAGAATGAAATCTTGCCATTTGCAATGATGTGGATGGAGCTAGAGAGTATTATCCTAACCAAAATAAGTCAGTCAGAGAAAGACAATTATCATATAATTTGACTTATATGTGGAATTGAAGAAACAAAACAAATTAATGTTGTTGGGGGGCAAGAGAGAGAAACCAAGAAACAGAGTCTTAACTACAGAGAACAAACTGATGGTTACTGGAGGGGAGATGGGTGGAGGGATGAGTTAAATAGGTGAGGGCACTTGTGATGAGCCCTGGGTGTTGTATGTAAGTGAAGAATCACTAAATTCTATACTTAAAACTCATATTGCATGGTATGTTAACTAGCTAGAATTTAAATAAAAAGTTGGAAAAAAGAAAAAAAATGAGGCTAGATTAAGAAATCTCTTTGATAACATCAAACAAACAAGTATTCACATTATAGGGGTCCCAGAAGAAGAGAGAGAAAGGTATAAAAAACTTATTTGAAGAAATAATAACTGAAAATTTCCCTAACCTAGGAGAGAAAATTGACACCCTCATCCAAGAAACAGAGTTCCAAACAAGATGAACACAAAGAGGTCCACATTATGGCATATAATAATTACAATGTCAATGGTTAAAGATAACAAGAAAATCTTACAAGCAGTAAGAGAAACAAAAAGTTACCTGCAAAGGAAAACCTATAAGGTTATAAGCTGATTTTTTCAGAAGAAACTTTACAAGCCAGAGAGAGTGGCATGATATATTCAAGGTGCTAAAAGGAAAAAACAAAAACAAAAACAAAAACAAAAACCCTATAACCAAGAATACATTACTTAGCAAGGTTATCATTCAGATTGGAAGGTGAGATAAATGGTTTCCAAGGCAAACAAAAGATAAAGGAGTTTAGCAGGAGGGGAAGAATGAAGGGGGTGAAATTGGTGAGGGAGATGAACCATGAGAGATGATGAACTCTGAAAAACAAACTGAGGGTTCTAGAGGGGAGGGGGGTGGGAGGATGGATTAGCCTGGTGATGGGTATTAAAGAGGGCACGTTCTGCATGGAGCAGTGGGTGTTATATGCAAACAATGGATCATGGAACACTACATCAAAAACTAATGATGTAATGTATGGTGATTAACATAAAATAATAATAAAAAAAAGAAAGAAAGAATAAAAAAAAGATAAAGGAGTTTATCACCACTAAACCAGCCATGTGACAAATGTTAAAGGGAGTTCTTTAAGGGAAAAAGAAAAGGCCATAATTAAAACCAAGAAAATTACAAATAAAAAAATGTAAAATATGACAACATAATCATAAAAATGTGGAGAAGAGAGTAAAAGGAAAGAGAAAGAGCAAAAGAAAAACTTACTCATTTTCTGTTTTTTCTTTTTTTCCTAGAATGTGCTTGAATTTAAATGACCATCAAATTAATATGGCTTGATATTTACTTTAGAATGTTATACATAAGTGTCTTGGTAACCACAAACCCAAAACCTAGGATATATACACAAAAAAAGAGAAAGTCAAACATGACACTAGAAGCTCATCAATCACAAAAAAAGAGAGAAAGAGAAGAAGGAAAGAAGAAAGAAGAGAGGAAAGAAGAACTACAAAAACAAGAAAACAAGACCCATCTATATGCTGCCTACAAGAGACTCATCTCAGACCTAAAGACACATACAGATGGAAAATGAAGGGATGGAAAAACACTCACCATGCAAATGGAAGGGGGAAAAAAAGCTGAAGTAACAATACTTATATCAGACAAAATAGACTTTAAAACAAAGACTGTAGCAAGAGACAAAGGACATCACATAATGATAAGGGGATCAATCCAACAAGAGGATGTAACAATTGTAAATACCTATGCACCCAACACCGGAGCATCTAAATACATAAAGCAAATATTAACAGACATCTGTTAAAGAGAGAAACTGATGGTAATAAAATAGCAGTAGGGGACTTTAATACTCCACTTACACCAATGGATAGATCATCCAGACAGAAAATCAATAAGGAAACTTGTCTTCGAAGGACACATTAGAACAGATGGACATAACAGATATATACAGAACATTCCACTCAAAAACAACAGAATACACATTCTTTTCAAGTACACATGGAACATTCTCCAGAATAGATCACAGAGTAGGCTGTAAAAGAAGCCTAAAGAAATTCAAGAAGATTGAATTCATACCATGCATATTTTCCAATCATAACAATATGAAACTAGAAATAAAGCACAAGGAAAAAACTGGAAAAAACACAAACTCATGGAGACTAAATAATATGGTACTAAACAACCAATGGGTCAACAAAGCAAACAAAGAGGAAATAAATAAATACATGAAGACAAATGAAAATGAAAACACAACAGTCCAAAATCTTTGAGACACAGCAAAACTAGTTTGAAGAGGGCTACCTCAAGAAATAAAAAAAGCTCAAATAAACAATCTAACCTTACACCTAAAGGAACTAGCAAAAGAAGAACAAAGAAAGTCCAAGGAGAATAGAAGAAAGGAAATAATAAAGATGAGAGCAGAAATTAAAAAAAAAAAAGTAGAGAGAGAGAGAGAGAATCAATGAAGAGCTGGGTTTTTTGAAAAGAATAAAAAATAATTGACAAACCCTTACCCAGATTCATCAAGAAAAAAAGAGAAAGGACCCAAATAAATAAAACCAGAAATGAGAGAGAAGTAACAGCTGACACCACAGAAATACAAAGGATTATAAGAGAATACTATGAAAAATTAAAAAATTATAAGCCAACAAACTGGACAACCTGGAAGAAATGGATAAATTCCTAGAAAGATTGTGTTTCTGAACCAGGAAGAAATAGAAAATCTGAACAGACCAACACAAGTAACAAAATCGAATCAGTAATCAAAAAACTGCCAAAAGTCCAGGACTAGATGGATTCACAAGGGAATTCTACCAGACATTTAAAGACTTAACATCTATTCTCCTCAAACTATTCCAAAACATAGAAGAGAAAGAAAAGCTTCCAAATACATTCTATGAGTCCAGCATTACCCTGATACCAAAATAAGACGCACACACAAACACACACAAACTCCATGCTAATACCCCTGATGAACATAGATGAAAAAATTCTCAACAAAATGTTAGCAAACCACATACAACAATACATTAAGAAGATCATTCACAATGATCAGGTGGAATTTATTCCAAGGATGCAAGGATAGTTCAAATTCACAAATCAGTCAACATCAAACACCACACCAACAAAAAAAGAATAAAAATTATATGATCATTGCAATTGATTCAGAAAAAGCATTTGGCAAGATTCAACACCCATTTATGTTAAAAAATTCTCAACAAAGTGGGGTTAAAGGAAACACCTCAACATAATAAAGGCCATAAATGAAAATCCCATAGATAACCTCATACTCATTGGTGAAAAACTGAGCTTTCCCTCTAAGATCAGGAATAAGATAAGATGTCCAGTCTTGCCACTTTTATTCAAAATAGTACTGGAAGTTCTAGCCTCAGCAATCAGACAAAAAGAAATAAAAGGCATTCACATCAGTAAAGAAGAAGTTAAACTATAACTATTTGCAGGTGACATGATGTTGCATATAGAAAATTCTACAGACTCCAACAAAAAACTATTAGAAGTAATAAATGTATTCAATAAAGTGGCAGGATACAAAATTAATATCCAGAAATTGGTAGCATTTTTATACACTAATAACAAAGTAGGTGAAAGAAAATTCTTTTAAAAAGTTTAATTACCCAAAAACGAATAAAATACCTAGGAATAAACCTGACCAAAGAGGAGAAAGACCTGTATGCTGAAAACTATAAAACACTGATGAAAGAGATCAAAGATGAAACAAACTGATGGAAATAAAATCCATGCTCATGGATTGGAAGAATTAATATTGGTAAAATAGCCATACTATTCAAAGCAATCTACAGATTCAATGCAATCCCTATCAAAATACCAACAGCATTTTCTACAAAACTAGAATACTAAAATTTGTATGGAACCACAATACACCCTGAATAGCCAAAGAAATCCTGAGAAAGAACAAAAAAGCTGGAAGTATCACAATTCCACATTTCAAGATAGGTTAAAAAACTGTATAATTGAAACAATATGGTACTAGCACAAAAATAGACACATAATTAATAGAACAAATAGAGACCCCAGAAATAAACCCACAATTATATGGTCAATTAATCTATGGCAGAGGAGGCAAGAATATACAACAGGAAAAAGACAGTATCTTCAATAAATGATACTGGGAAAATTGGACAGCTACATGTAAAAGAATGAAACCAAACTACTTTCTAATACCATACACAAAAATAAACTGAATTAAAGACCTAAATATGAGAGCACTGAAACCATAAAAATCCTAAAAGAGATTATAGGCAGTAATTTCTCTGATATTGGCCATAGTAACATTTTTCTAGATAGGTCTTCTAAGGCAAGGGAAACAAAAGCAAAAATAAACTATTGGAACTGCATCAAATAAAAAGCTTTATACAGCAAAGGAAACCACCAACAAAACAAAAAGGCAACCTACTGAGTGGGAGAATATATTTGCAAATGACATATCCAATAAAGGGTTAGTATCCAAAATATATAAAGAACTTATATAACTCAACACCAAAACCAAAACTAAACCAAAAACCCCACAAATAATCCAATTTTAAAATGGGCTGAATAGATGAACAGACATTTCTCCAAAGACGACATATGGATGGCCACAGACACATGAAAAGATGCTCAACATCACTTATAATCAGAGAAATACAAATCAAAACCACAATGAGATATCACCTTATACCAGTTAGAATGTCTAAAAACAAAAACACAAGAAAGAACAAGTTTTGGGGAGGATGTGAAGAAAAAGAAATGCTTGTGTACTGTTGGTGGGAATGTAAATTGGTATAGCTACTGTAGAAACAGTATGGAAGTTCCTCAAAAAATTAAAAATAGTAATATTATATGATCCCATAATTCCACTACTATTTACCCAAAGAAAACAAAAACACTAATTCAAAAAGATATATGCATTCCTGTGTTGCTTATTGCAGCATTATTTACAATAACAAAGACATGGAAGCAACCTCAGTGTCCATCAATAGACAAATAGATAAAGAAAATATATATATAATGCAATATTATGCAACCATAGAAAAGGATTAGATGGTGCCATTTGAGACAACATAGACAGATCTAGAGGGTATTATGCTAAGTGAAACAAGTCAGAATGAGAAAGGCAAGTATTATGTGATTCTACTCATAACAGGAATCTAAAAAAAAAAAAATGAATAAACAAACAAAAAGTAGAATCAGATCTATAAATACAGGAACAAACTGATTACCAGATGGGAGGGGGGTGGTGAGTTGGGCAAAGTGAGTGAAGACAAGAGGAAAATACAGACTTCCAGTTATTGAATAAATAAGTCACAAATAAAAGGCAGAGTGTAAGGAATACAGTCAATGATATTGTAATAGTGATATAAGGGGACAGATGATTATGTTCACTTATATTGAACATAAAATAATGCATAAACTCATCAAATCACTAAGTTGTACACCTGAAACTAATGTAACATTGTATATAAACTATACTCAAATAAAAAAAAATACTAAAAAAAGGCAAAAAACAAAGTACAACAACAGCAATCCTGCCAGGATATCCGCCCCCAGTTCAAAAAACGTTCATGATGAGAGAATATATTCCCACTGAGTTTATTGATATAGTTGTCACGTTCTAAGGAAAGTCCAGCAAAAGTATCCACACATGATTAATGCAGCTATGGGATAAAGGGGGTGATGCCATTTCTCTGACTGGGCAAGAGGCAGAGCAGCAACTACATGGGGCTCAGGGATGGAGAATTGGTTCAAGTATTCATTCCCTTATATATTAGAATATTCTAGCCTTCAGGGAGGCTTGGCCCAATGAGGAAGAACTTTCTGAACATGTGGAACCCTAAAAATCTATACAAGAAGTAAAACAAATTCTTAGGGAATTGAATATGAGACAGGGAATCTATGCGCCTGTCTTTAAAGTTCCTGATCAGGCCACATTCACTGCAGAAATGAAAGCCAAGATACTCCAGTGTGCCCTCACTCCTGGTATGGGATGCTGAGATCTATGTGAGCCCAACAGTGGGACAAGACATTTATGGTGTTGGATAAGCCATTGATTATGTGGGAGAAACTGACAAATCCCAGGGACAGGGACAGGGACAGGCTATGGGAAAGACCTGAAAGGGAGGAACTCGGAGAGCATAAATGCTATCCCAGTGGGCTATAAATTGTTCAATAAATGTAACCTGGAAGCAAATATAATTTGATCTCATTGCTGTAGGGACCCCACCCAAACAGATAGATTGACAACCCAAGGCTGTGTTGGTCAACCTGTGGAAAGCCTTAAAACTTGAACAACAGTTTAGACCTGACCCATCTGGTCCTACCATCCCTGATGCCCCACCTTCTTCAGCAGAGGCCTCAGGGATACACTCGTATTTGTAGTGGGTATCTCCCACACCCCAGGTAGAGGATACAGTCCAATATTGTCTCCAGGTGAAGGCCATTGCAGGTAATCAGAGGCCTCATGTCAACATCACTCTTCACTGGTCCTCCAGGAATAAACAAGAGCTCTGGTGGATACTGGACCTGAATATACACTAAAAATGATAATCCTCCAAGGTTCCCTGGCCCCCTCAGCACCATTGATGATAATGGCGGGCAAGCAGTTATGGTCAGGAAGGTCCTTTTAACATTGCAAAGTGGGCATCCTGCTTCCAAGAATATGAAGTTTTTATCTCTCCAACACCAGAGAACATATTGGACATTGATATCCACAAGGTCAAACTCTGCAAACTATCAGTGAATTCTACCTCTGGGTTAGAGTAGTCAAATAGTGCTGAGGGGAAACACCAACTGGGAATTGGTAAGCCTGCCACCCCTTGTAAAGTGATAACTGTCAAACAACATAAATTGCCTGGGGTACATGAGGAGATAGAAGAAACTATCGAAGAACTGTACCAAGTAGGTATTATACTTCTTGCTCATAATGCCTTCAATAGCCTAATATGAACAGGAAAAAAAAAAAGCCAGATGGCTCATGGCAAATAATGATGGACTACCAAAAACTGAACAAGGTAGTACCCTCATTCATGTAGCTGTGCCCAATTCTGCCACCATCTTAGACACCTTAGCCACAGTCCTAGGAGTGTACCATGCTGTGCTGGACTTAGCAAATGCTTTTTTAATTATACTTTTGACTACTGAGTCACAAGAGCAGTTTTCTTTCACATGTAAGGGTCAACAATGTAACTTCCAATTGCTTCCCCAAGGTTACCTGCACAGCCCCACCATGTTGTGGGATAGTAGCTCAAGCTCCTTCTCTGTTCTTCTCCACATCAGTAAAACAGACTCATTATTGGGGCGCCTGGGTGGCTCAGTCGTTAAGCGTCTGCCTTTGGCTCAGGCCATGATCCCGGAGTCCTGGGATCAAGCCCCGCATCGGGCTCCCTGCTCAGTGGGGAGCCTGCTTCTCCCTCTCCCACTCCCCCTGCTTGTGTTCCCTCTCTCGCTGTGTCTCTCTCTGTCAAATAAATAAATAAAATCTTTAAAAAAAAAAAAAACAGACTCATTACATCAATAATATTCTGTTAACATATAACTTGTTGTCTGCTGCAGGAAATTCTGCAGGTTTTGCTGGAACATCTGCATGGGAAGAGGATAGGTGCTGAACTCACAGAAAATTCAAGGCCCAGGCACCACCAAAAGGATTTGGGAGTCATTTGGTTATATAAGACACATATTGTCCCAGATGTTGACTGATAAGAGACAAGTTTGTCCAAGGTAATGTAAAAGAGATGCAAGTCTTTGTAGGGATATTGGAGTTGGAAGGACTTTTATTCCCCACTTGGCATAGTGCCTCTGTCCCTTATGTCTCCTAGTAAAGAAAGGGCATGTGTGGGACTGGAGATGAGAGCAGTGAGTCATCTTGGGAAGGCAAAAATACTAGTGAAGAAGATTAAAATTCTGAGCATCTTCCAATCAGGGCTAACATTTGAGTTAGATGTGCCTATAACTCTGGAAGATAAGGGTCAGACACTATGACAAAGACAACAAAGAGTACCACAAGGATTTTAGTCCCAGCTCTAGAAGTGGGTAGAATGCCCCAATACGCCCCTATAAAGCAACAGCTCCTAGCAGTATACACAGCACTCCTCCAGATAGAGCCTCTTAGGAAGGAATAACCACAAGCAGCTAGTGGGATGAACTCAGAGTGCTTTGGCTGGTAATCACTCATGAGCAGTTAAACTTTTACACTGACAATTGGACCATTCTGAAGAGATTAATCCTATAGCTTGGACAATAGGAGGCCAAGGGGTAGTTGAACATGAATGAGCCCTTGTGGAGGTCAGGCTATGTGGGGTCAAAGATTTTTGGATGTGCCTATAAGAGCCTGAAGCATTCCACTATTTTCCATATCCTGAATTCATAAAGCACTGACACCCCCTGGCAGTCAGGAAGCTGATGCCCTTTCTTGGGTGTAAGATCTAGCAACTGACCCTTCAATAAATACAGTAGAGTAAATGCATAGAAAAAACACCTGTATAGCCCAGGTGGGATGGCAATTGCCAAGGATGCTGGATTGCCCTTGAAACACTGCGACTTGGTTAATGTAGTAACAACAGGTGTTGTATATTCTAAATAACACACAAGGCAACTGCCAAAGGAGTCTGGGACCATCCGCTGGAGTTTCCAACCAGTTAGGGATCATCAAATTGATGATATTGGCCTCCTGCCTCCAAGTGAGAGTTCTAAATGCTTTGCTTTACATGGACAACATGTTTGGCCTAACCCAAGCTTTATTCTGTCACTGTGCAAACCAGGCTGCCAACATAATGGAATTAAAGAAGCTGAGTGCCATGTACTCATCAACTAGACAATGAGTGGAGGTCACATTTCAAAGGCTATGGTTTGCAAGGCTGGGCAAAAGAACATGACATTGCATGGAGGTTCCATTTCATCTATAACCTGCAAGGAGCAGGGTTGGCAGAAAGGAAAATTAGAATATTAAAGCAGCACTTTAATTTATGAACAGGTAGGGGCGCCTGGGTGGCTCAGTTGGTTGAGTGAATGCCTTCGGCTCAGGTCGTGATCCTGGAGTCACGGGATCGAGTCCCACATTGGGCTCCCTGCTCAGCATGGAGTCTGCTTCTCCCTCTGACCCTCCCCTCTCATGCTCTCTCTCATTCTCTCTCTCGCAAATAAATAAAATCTTAAAAAAAAAATTAAAAAAAAAATTTATGAACAGGTAAAACCACCTTGGCCAAGTGGATTAAAGTCCTTTTTGTGGCTTTAATACATTTGAATGATCAACCAGTAGGGCTTGTTACCCCATATGCCAAACCAGGGACCCCTGCCAAGACACCTAACACTGTAAAAGTGCCTTGCCCCCAACTCTCACTGTGGATCAATGTGCTATGCTGCTGAGAACATCGAGCACTATGAGGCCTGAAAAAGGAAATATCTACTGGAATTTGCAACTCACTGGAATGGGTGAGTTACTTCACACCCTTCGGTAAGAGGGAACTACTCAATCTCCCCTGAGATCTCATTGTCCAGCTTCAAGCTGGACCTGTTGAAACACACTATACCTGATGGAACATGCACCACTGAAAGAGTGGAGAAGGTGGAGGTCCCTGTCTGGCATATTCCATCTCCATTTCATCTTCTCATGCCTGATGGGGCTGCCTCTTCCAGCCAATATGTATCATATGCACACCCAGGTCAAGTTCCTATAACTGCCAGCCTCCCTCTCCCCGAGGCCAGGCAGGCATGTTCTGTTTTCTACCGGTAGGATCATTTGGCCACCATCTTTGTCACCTCCACTGGCCTGGAGGACATCATAGCACAATAGAAGCCCTTACTAAATTCACGCAGCCAGCCTTAAACAATAGCCAACATAGCCTGCCTTTAATGAACACTGTAATATCTCTAGTGAGAAAAGTAATCCTCCAAAATAGGATGGTCTTGAACATTATTACTGCTTCTCAAAAAGGCACCTAAGCCATTATTCAAACAGAAGGTTGTGTGTTCATACGTGATGAGCCTGCTAATGATTATCTTTATTAGATCACAGGAGGACACTGGTGAATACCGTGAGTGTCCTGATCCCCCACCTAGAGGACTTAGTAAATCAATGGTTTGAATCATGGGGCTCTTGATAGAAAAAATTGTCACTGACTTTGGGAATCATTGTCTTAATCTGTTTTCTCTTGTGTGCCTATATTGTTACTGTGGCATCTGCCTCCAAGGCAGCCAAAAAGCCACCAAAGGAACTATTTTCATGCTAGTGAAATTCCCTGCTGACTGCTCAGGGCACATTGTGAAAGAAGGAGATGTGTGAAATTGTAAGAGCTGACCATGAGGGTTGGAGTGTTGGGGGAGGTCATCAAGAAGATGTCACTGCTTATTGACCTGTGAGCTGGATCCTGGGCAGTCAGAAGCTCTTCATCCCTTCCCCTATACTTGAAATGTACATTCTGCTCGTCTTCTCCACTCTTAGAAGCTGCCCTAAGGACATAGCCTTGGCTAGTAAAGTCATGTCAAGAGCATCTGGCTGGTGTACATGACTGAACCCAGTTAAGGCCTCTGTATAAACTTTTAAGATTCTAGTAGGCAGGTGCTAAGGTCTACTCATCCTACTGCCATCCAAGACAAGCCTCATAAGCTTCCTTGTTTATTAAAACTGCCACCTACCAATCTGGAGTGGTCTGCCTCTTTCTTTAGTCTCCTGCTTTCCACATATGGGGGTCGGTTTCAGTATACACCGGAGATGCTGCCAAGAAGGTTTCAAATCAACAAGAACATTGAAACAGTCATTTTCCCGTTTAAGTATAGAGGGCAAGAGACAAAGTCTAGAGACAAAGCAGGGGAGAAGATCATGGTGAATACCCTCATATAAATGAAAGATCCTTGAAGGGAAGGACAATACTTGCACAAGGTCTACTAGCTAAATACTGGCCCATGGAGGAGGAGGAGGAGGAGGAAGAAGAAGAAAGAAGAAGAAGAAAGAAGAAGAAGAAAGAAGAAGAAGAAAGAAGAAGAAAGAAGAAGAAAGAAGAAAGAAGAAGAAAGAAGAAGAAAGAAGAAGAAAGAAGAAGAAAGAAGAAGAAAGAAGAAGAAAGAAGAAGTAGTAGTAGTAGTAGAAGTAGAAGAAGTAGAAGAAGAAGAAGGTAAATGTATTTGCCTATCTAGACCTTTACTCTGGGATGAGCTGGAAAAATGAGTTCAGCCTGAGGTTCCAACTCTGGATAAGGAAGAGTAGGCACTCTGTATCCTGTCTTTCACACTGAATGCAGCTATAAAACTTGGACAAAATTCATGGAGTCTGAAGAATAAATAATTAGCAGGTAGATTGGAAAAGAAGACCAAAATATGAAATACCACCACACTGATGGTGGTTTCTCCTTTTTGTCCTAAGGTATGACCCAATCTAGATACAAAGCAGCCCAACACACCAAAGAGCAGGAGCACAGGAGCAACAGAGAGAGTTCAAGAAACTCTCAAGTCCGGTCTTGAAGAACGGGAAAAGAAACTCCTAATACTCAGAAAGTTCAGGAAGGGGAAATCTCCCAATCTGTGTTCACTCCTATCCCAGCCCCCAGACAATACCACTGCATTGGTATGAACAAGAGTGCCATTGGCAATAGCCAGAGCCCGTGGGTGCCTAAGATGTGAAGAATGGGAACCTTTCTCTCATTAGAAGGAGTGATGGTCTTAACATGATAAAGCAGGTAAGCCTCCTTGCTTTTCTTCCTTCTTTGCCTTCCCAGTACTTGGGTCCAGATACAGGCACAGTGGCCAGAGGTGACAACAGAGCAGGATAAGCAAACCCCTAGCTCTAGGCCAGAAGGCCAAAAAGAGAAGTACCAGAGAATCTTTTAGGGAACTTCCTTCCTTCCCTTCCTGAGAAAGGGAATCTATGTTTAAAAAGAAAAAGTAGTTACAGCAAATATCACAGAAAATTATAAAATGTTAAAAGCATTACATTTAAGTTTAAAAAGTCAGGTCTGGGGCACCTGGGTACCTCAGTCCTTAGGCATCTGCCTTCGGCTCTGGTCGTGATCCCAGGGTCCTAGGATCAAGCCCCTCATTGGGCTCCCTGCTCCACAGGAAGCCTGTTCCTCTCCCATTCCCCCTGCTTGTGTTCCCTCTCGCTGTGTGTCTCTCTGTCAAAAAATAAATAAAATAAAATCTTAAAAAAAGAAAGAAAAGTCAGGTGTGTGGATATCATTATTTGTTTTTAAACTTAATAGGTATCTTGGTGTTTGCCTTATTATTATTACTATATAATGTGTACATTGTATTTTGAACACTTTTATGCCTATGATGTATTTTAGCTTAAAAAGTAAAAAAATACTTTAAAGCAAATAAAAATGTGTATTCGTTAACTGTATATATAAAGTTCATGTTGTACCTAGGGAAATGATTTACATAGGAAATTTGAAATCAAAGGTTTCTAGCCTCTACTGTCATTAATTGCAGGGCTTGTATGAGTAACTTAACATTTCAGAGTCTCAGTTCAATTTTTAATAAATTAACTGAGTTAGATTCAATATTCTTTAAGATATAGTGGCACAGACATCCATCGACAGATGAATGGATAAAGAAGATGTGAGATATATATATATATATATATATATATATATACACACACACACACACACACACACAATGGAATATTATGCAGCCATCAAAAGGAATGAGAGCTTGCCATTTGCAATGATGTGGATGGAACTGGAAGGTGTTATGGTGAGTGAAATAAGTCAATCAGAGAAAGACATGTATCATATGACCTCACTGATATGAGGAATTCTTAATCTCAGCAAACAAACTGAGTGTTGCTGGAGTGGTGGGGGGTGGGAGGGATGGGGTGGCTGGGTGATAGACATTGGGGAGGGTATGTGCTATGGTGAGCGCTGTGAATTGTGCAAGACTGTTGAATCACAGATCTGTACCTCTGAAACAAATAATGCAATATATGTTAAGAAAAAAAAAATAAGATAGCAGGAGGGGAAGAATGAAGGGGGGGAAATCGGAGGGGGAGAGGAACCATGAGAGACGATGGACTCTGAAAAACAAACTGAGGGTTCTAGAGGGGAGGGGGCTGGGAGGATGGGTAAGCCTGGTGATGGGTATTAAAGAGGGCATGTCCTGCATGGAGCACTGGGTGTTATGCACAAACAATGAATCATGGAACACTACATCTAAAACTAATGATGCAATGTATGGTGATTAACATAACAATAAAAAAATTTTTAAAAAGATGGCACATACTATGATTCTTTTAAACCAACTGATGATCCTGCTCTAGGTTTTCATTACTTAACCTGAATACCTCCATGTATTTAGGGTACAGTTTTGTATTCTTGCCAAAAATTACAAAATAAAAATTATGTGAAATTCAAACTTCAATGCCCACAACAAAGTTTTACTGAAACACAGCCATGCTCATTATTTATGCATTATCTCTGGCTGCCTTTGTACTATAACAGTGGAGCTGAGTGCATGCCACAGAGACCACAGGTGGTACTCATGCTACTTTTCACTGCACCTCGGTGCACAAATCACAATAACATAGTTATAACTTGACAGCTCTTTATATGCCATACATATCACCATGTTGGGATTTTATTTTATTTTTTACTACTACTGCATATTTATCCATGTAAAAACAAAAAAGAAAAGCAGGCTTTGTATTTTTAAGGCACAGGTCAAGTGTGCAGTGTTTTAGGTCACCAAGAATTGTGTTTATTATGCAATGACACTGTAGCTGTGCCAAAATATTACAATATATGTTGACATCATCAAACTAAGTACTTATACATTATTGGTTGCATCATTGATTGCAGCAGCAGCAGAAATGTGTCAAGAGAAAATAAACTTCTTTGTGACTATTGGTCTTTCTGTAAAAACACTTGTTCAAAAGAGCAGAAGACATTAGGAGCAGAATCAAATAGTCAATGTCTTAAAAAGGAGACATGTTGCCATACTACTCAGTTGTTTAAGATGTCAATGCCAAGTTTAAAGTGGCTTTAAAAATCAGCTTCTGTGAATAAACTGAGTGGAAAACTGCCAATGAGACTATTTTAAAAGAAGTTGAGAAAACACTAATTTGGAACAAACTGAAATGGAATCTGCTAAGATGTGTTGCAATTGATGGTAGTAAAAATATGTCTGGAGCGAAAAACACGTTTAGTTGGACAAATTTACAAAGTTTGTAAAAATTTAAAGTCTTAAAAAAATGTGAAGTGTTTAAAATCGATGGTTATTCATTGTATTATTCATCAGCAAGTACTTTGCAGAACACATTTGGATTAGTCATGTTACTGAACCAATAGGTCAACAGTAAACTTTACTGACTTTTTGTCAACTTAACAGTCATCAGTTCTATGAATTTTTGTCAGAAATAAAAGCCAAATATTATACAGAATTTGATGGCCTAAAGTTTTATTGTAATTTTTTTTAAAAAATTCAGGACAAGATGAAATTTTTTTCTAAATGAGAACTAGCCTCAACCATTATTATTGAACACTGAATGGATTTTGCTATAGATTTGATCTTTCTCTTCATGAATTCAACCTAAAATTACAAGGCATACAATATTTATATGCAAACTTATACTATGATAAAATCATTATAATGACAGATAAAGTTTTTGGAATCACATATAATGTCAGGCTGTTTTATATACTTCCCATGCTGTCAAAATTTAAAACAAAAAGAGAGATATCCATTTCCACACAAAGTTGCAGTTAGTTTATTTTATGAGGTCACAGTACAGTTGAGCAAATCAAAATCACAATAAGCTATCACCTTATACCTGTCAGAATGGCTAGAATCAAAAAGAGAAGAAATAACAATGTTGGCTAGGATATGGAAAAAAAAGGCACCCCTGTGCACTGTTGGTGGGAATGGAAATTGATACAGCCACTGTGGAAAACAGTACGAAGGTTGCTCAAAAACCTAAAAATAGAAATACTATATGATCCAGTAATTCCACTATTATTTACCCAAAGCAAATGAAAACACTAATTCAAAAAGATATATGCACCCCTATGTTTATTTCAGCATCATTTACAATAGCCAAGATATGGAAGCAACCTGTGTCCATAGATTAATGAATGGATAAAGAAGATATCATGTACATAGAAAAAGGAATATTGCTCAGTCATAAAAAAGAATAAGATCTTGATTTTTGCAACAGCATGGATAGACCTAGAATGTATTAGGCTAAGTGAATTAAGTCAGACAGAGAAAGACAAATGCCATATGATTTCACTTATATGTGCATCTGAAAAATAAAATAAACAAACAAAAATAGAAATAGACTCATAAATACAGAGAACAAACTGGTGGCTCCCAGAAGGGAGAAGCGTAGAGGGATGTGCAAAATAGGTGAAGGAGATTAAGAGGTACAAACTTCTAGTTATAAGTGTCATTTCATCAATTGAGATATTACAAAAATTTATTTTTATTGTATAAGTACCTATCTAACACCCTTGATTTGGTCTCTTGGCCTGCAAAGCCTAAAATATTTTGCTATCTGGTCCTTTATAGAAAAAATTGCCAACTCTTTGACCATATTATAAAATTAACCATACCCAACATAGCCTAAGAGGACTTTATTCACATCTCCTTTTACATATTTATTTAATCAATTTATCTTGCTATATCTTCCTCACCAGAGAACTATCAACATATCATCAAAATAATTAAAAATATAGCAGATAATTGGAAAGTTGCTCTAACTTTAAGGCAAGATGAAGGCATACTGCTATGCCAATAAGAGGAATACAAAGTGCTTATTAACTCCGATAAAAAACAATGAATCATGGAACACTACATCAAAAACAAATGATGTAATGCATGATGATTAACATAACATAATAAAATAAAATAAATTTTTTTTAAAGTTTCCACCAGATCAAGTCACATAGTTACCACTGGCAATATTTATTTTTCTCACTAAATATACATCTGGACGAGCATATGCAATTGCATTCATCTCTTGATTAAGTTTATTATATAATCCACTCTCCTACAGTATCTGTCTTCTGTAAAAGCCAAGTTGTCAGTTTAAATGGGTGTATAAAAAGGTTCTCATCCTTCTATACATCTTTTAAGACTTTGTTGGTGTCACTAACCTAATTCCCACAAGGATCAGATATTGACTTTTTTTTATTATTCCTTATATTCCTTTTATTATTCTTTCCTTACATACAAGCCTTCACCCAGTTCCTTAACTCTGTATTGATAGATAATGTATTATGCCCCCCCAAAGAAAAGAAGAGAAAAGAAAGGAAAAGAAAAAAGAAAGGAAAAGAAAGATCAATGTGAACAAAGATTTATGTGTATGGGTTATTCAATAAATTGATATTGGGGCAGCCATCTGTCAATTTTTAAGGAAATATATTCAGATACCCAACTTATACCATATAGAAAAATTCCATGGAATTTGAGATACAAATGTAAAAAGTAAACTATAAAGGTTTATAAGAAAATACGGGATATCTGTATAACTTCTCTTTGGTTTTCTAAATGTTTATTTTTTATAGCATCCTGTTTTTCTCTCATGTTTACAATACCTTAGAATTCTGAAAATAATAAAAGTTTCCTTCTGCTCAAAAAAAAAAAGCTTTTTCACAGCAAAGGAAACAGCAAAAGCAAAAGGCAACCTACAGAATGGAAGAAGATATTTGCAAATGTCTTATCAGATAAAGGGCTAGTATCCAAAATCTCTAAAGATCTTATCAAACTCAACACCCATAAACCAAAAAATCCAGTCAGGAAATGGACAGAAGAACATGAACAGACATTTCTCCAAAGAAAACATATAAGTGGTAAACAGACACATGAAAAAGTGCTCAACATCACTCAGCATCAGGGAAATACAAATCAAAACCACAATGAGATACTACCTCACACCAGTCAGAATGGTTAAAATTAACAACTCAGGATACAACAGATGTTGGCGAGGATGTGGAAAAAGGGGAACCCTTTCACACTGTTGGTGGGAATGCAAACTGGTGCAGCCACTCTGGTAAACAGTATGGAGGTTCCTCAGAAAGTTAAAACTAGAACTACACTATGACCCAGCAATTGGCACTTCTAGGTATTTATCCAAAGAATAAAAATATAGTGATTCAAAGGGGTACATGCACCCTAATGTTTATAACAGCAATGTCCACAATAGCCCAAATATGGAAAGAGCCCAGAGGTCCATCAACAGATGAATGGATAAAGAAGATGTGGTATATACACACAATGGAATATTACTCAGCCATCAAAAAGAATGAAATCTTGTCATTTGCAATGTCGTGGATGGAACTAGAGGGTATTATGCTAAGCAAAACAAGCCAGAGAAAGACAATTATCATGATTTCACTCATATGTGGAATTTAAGAAACAAACAGAGGAACAAAGAGGAAGGGAAAGAAAAATAAAATAAGAGGAAAACAGAAAGGGAGGCAAATCGTAGGAGACTCTTAACTATAGGAAACAAAGTGAGGGTTGATGGGGGGGATGGGGTCATTGGGTGATGGGCATTAAGGAGGGTACTTGATATAATGAGCACAACTAATGAATCATTGAATTCTACCCCTGAAACTAGTAATACACTATATGTTAACTAAATTGAATTTAAATAATTTTTTTTAAAAAAAAAGAGCCTTCACTAGTTACTCAGTGAGTGGATTCTGTCAGTTGCTGAATATCTTCATTCCTAATATTAACTCTGAAACTGATAAAAATAACCATCAAAAGTTTTCCCAGACACTAGGCCACTGAGACATGGATTTGAACCAAAACTCCATTTACCTGAATACCTTAATTTCCCAACTCTGAACAGTAGTACTCAGTAGAATTCTGAATCTGTTACTTTGGCAAAAAAGTGTTAGATCTGTAAAGAAATCG
The DNA here is from genome assembly GCF_011800145.1 of Mirounga leonina. NCBI lineage: Eukaryota > Metazoa > Chordata > Mammalia > Carnivora > Phocidae > Mirounga > Mirounga leonina. Next base: position 15,440,956 of record NW_023270807.1, read on the forward strand.
GTAAAAGTTCATAGACCTGGGTCTCATTTTAGTTTGAAGAGAGACCATAATTCAATTTTGATGACTAAAGTCAGCTTAGAGTACTTTAAACAGACCACGATAGGAACTTTGTGGATTGTCCCTCTTTTTCAGTCCTCGATACTGCATGATCAATTACTATCTCCAGAAGTCAGTGAAATCCAAGTCATTCTGATTCCTCAGATTATACCCTATCAGTGTAACCATGTCTGCCTAATCAGTATAAGTTAAGGGTTCTTTAAATCAGGTAATTCATTTTACTGGCAGCAACTCCTACCTTTTTCCCTCTTTCCAGGTCCAACACAACCAGTACAGAATTCTTCAGAGAAGGTGGTGTCCTCCTAATCAATGTAGTTCTTGTTTTCTTGAAGAAAAAGTCTTCTGAGCCTTCTCTTTTTAAACATTTGGATTCCTTCCTGTACATTATGTTAGTAATTTCTGGCATCTCAGACTTCATTAAACCTAGGCTTCTCTTTGGTCTAGTTTTAGTTAACAAACCAAGCTTCTCTCAACTGCTCGAACTAGGGCAGAGTCTCTTTTAAGACCCGCAGATTAATAAATCCAGACTTATTTAAAATCATGTTTCCTTCTTCCTCTTCTAGCACTCTCAGCATCTATTGCAACACAAATCTGCTAGATTTTAAAAATTTTACAAATATTTTCTTGTGTAACTCTTTCCTCTGGGGTTTGAACTTACAGTTGACTTTGTTCACTATAGGGATTGTTGGAGGTCATCAAGACGATATGATCGCCCACTGACTCTCAAGCTGAATCCAGGAAATCGGAAGCTCCTCAACCCCTCCCCTCTTCTTGGAATATATGCTCTGCCCACTGTTCCCACAGCTGGAGCCATTTTCAAGGACACAACCTTGAAAAAGCAATGTGGTAGTGAGATCATCTGGATATTATACATGACTCAGCCCTATTAAGACCTCTGTGTAAAGTTTTAAGATTCAGGCAGGCAGGCAGGTGTGGAGATTTACTTATCTTGCAGCTGCCAAGGCAAGCCTTGTATGTTAAGTTCCTTGCTTATTAAATCTGTCATCTACCAATCTGGAGTGGCCTGCCTCTTTCTTCAGTCTCTCCTTGCCCTCAGTATGGGGGCCAGTTTGCAAAAACAGGCGTTCTGACTCTTGCTATAGGAGAAGGCAATAAGGAGTTGATGAGGACTGGAAATGTCAATGGGCATCTGCCTGCCAGATAACAAGCTCATGTGAGTTTAATAGAAGGTCTCCAAGCAATGTAGACCAGGTGCTCAAACAGATGAAGAATAGCTTCTACTGACATGGAAAGTTCTGTGAAATCTTGGAGTTTGAAGTACTCAGATGTATCTGAATCATCCAAAATACCTCTTTCCATATCTCATCGTCCCACCCTCCCAATGAATTTTAAGTTCACAAGAGATATGTTGAGATTGTAAAATTAATCTATGTTTAAATTTAGGAAATGACAAAATCAGATTCCATACCTGAGAATTACCTACCTAAACACCATGGCTATGATAAAAGAGATTTTTAGGGTCATCATAGAAAATCTCTGGTTCTTTTATACTGCCTTAAGTGTGGAATTGAAAGCCCTAATTCTATTGTTTTCTCTCTAGCAGAGTTTGGAGAAATTATTTCACTCTAATTCCTTGTATATTTTTATGCTTATCATAATATTCTGTGGCAATCACTATTTTGTCTTTAATATTTTAATGATGTCATGAATTAATATGTCATACGCCTGCCTTCAAATCCAACTGAGTCAAACAACAAATTTCTATTTCTATTATTTGAGGCCTGTTGCTTAATTTTTTAAAGATTGATTGATTGATTTGAGAAAGTGAGAGAGAGCAGGAGTGGGAGGTGCAGAGGGATGGGAGAGAAAATCTCCAGGGAACTCCATGCTGAACATGGAGCCTGATGCAGGGCTCAACCTCATGACCCTGAGACCAGGACCTGAGCTAAAACCAAGAGTCAGCTGCCCAACCCACTGTGCCACCCAGGCGCCTGAGATCTGTTACTTTTTTTTTTTTTTAAAGATTTTATTTATTTATTCATGAGAGACAGAGAGAGAGAGAGGCAGAGGGAGAAGCAGGCTCCCAAGGAGCAGGGAGCCCGATGCGGGACTCCATCCCAGGACGCTGGGATCATGACCTGAGCCGAAGGCAGATGCTTAACCATCTGAGCCACCCAGGCGCCCCTGAGATCTGTTACTTATAATGTCCTCTGCTGCCAGAGACTGTATTGGTTCAGTATAACAGAGGGCACTCTGGGTATTTTAAACAGCATGGAGTATAATATAGGGAATTAGGTGTTTACAAAATGATTGGGAGGATTAGAAGAGTCGTCTGTGGTACACTTTTAGAAATGACTTCCAGGAAAATAATGCAGAACCAGCTGATGAATAGACTTCTACTCTGCCACAATTAGGCTGCCTCCATCCCCAAATCTGCCTCAAGATTTCACATTCTGCTGTGATGCAAGATCAGGAAGCGACCCCTACAATCATTTATTCAATGAATATTTATGAAGCATCTGCTAGGAAGAGACTCTTCTGTGGGGATCACTGGGCAACTAGCAGGCAGAAGATATGAAACTACAATATGATAGGAACCCCAAAAAAGAATTTGGGGGTATTAACAATGAACACAAACTTTATACAATGTCTAATTTTGTGGGGGAAAGTTCTTATTCTGATTACCTAGTTTACATGGCAGAAAAATGGATGATAAACCATTAAGTGGGAATGCTTATATCTCTTAAATGAATATAATCACATCAATTTATTTCATAGTGACATTTTATTTTTTTCATAGATACTGCTACTCAAATTATTTGATTAGACAAAATGGTAAACAAATAAAATAAAAATGGTGGAAATATTTCATTTTATTTTATTCTTCATAGGCATTTACCCAAGCTCTCAACTTTTTTTTCACTGAATAGAAAATGAATATATATAAACAAATATTGCACATAAAAGTTGGGACTCTAAAACCAAAATGAAGAATTAATTTAATTGAATAATTTCGATAAAAATAAAATCATGGCAGTCAGAAAGTTTAAAAATACAGTATTTTTTTCTATAAAAGTCAAGTAATTGAAATTAAATGGGATGATATGTATTAAGAGCAGTTATCCCACAAGTAGACCCTGCAACAAGAATTTGAGGATAAGTAGTTTGTCATGTGATCTTCAGAAGCACCAGGATAGGAGAAGGAAAGGGAAACCAGGAAGGGAAGGGAGTCAGTAAAATATGTACTAACGAACCAGTAACTACTCTTGGCAGCTTGGCCTTGATTATCTTAGGGAAACTCTGGAAGAAAGTGTAAACTGATTAATCACACCCAAGGAGACTGAGGGATTTATCACTGGACTCCTAACATCTCCTACTCAGTCGAGGCCAGGAATTTGTCCAGCATCTGCTACTATATGTGTGTGTCTGTCTGTCTGTGTTAATTATCTCAAGAGCTATTTCAATTACTTACTTCCTTTTGACAATGAAGACTTTACCTCTAGCAAAAAGTCTTAATTGACAAGTTATTTTGATGCTCTCAACTAAAAGATCTATTGGACCACACTATGCATTAAATAGCTGTTCAGGGAGAGAGTAACTAAGTGGTTCATTTTATTTAACTCACTATGTTAATTCTAAGTGCCTGAGGATTTTATAAGTTATTCCTTTTTAAAAATGTTTCCAGTGTCTGTCCCCATATATCAGTCTTTCTCCTCAGTTAAATATACTGCTAGTCAATGTCAAGAAATGACTGTGAATAAACAAAAAGCCGTATAAATTTAAATTGCTTATTAAGCACAAAGTAAATCAAAATTCACCTAAGATGTCTTTTTTCTCTATCGTTTTTCCTTTATCTCCTGCTGCATTTTCTTACATCTACTATTCCTCTGTACTTTTAAATACCACTTTAAAAAAATAAAATAAAAAATAAAAAATAAGTACCACTTTATTTAACAACAGTGCTAATGACTTTCTTTAAAAAAAAAAAATCAACATTATAATCTTCTGTTAAAATGTCCATCAGGACACATCCAAAAATTTTCTACTTGATTGATAATAATAAACTAATTTTAAAATTATATTGTTTCCATTGCTATAATATTTTGCCCCTAGAATTTTTTTTCCTTTGGTAAATAAGAAATCAATGACAGTCTCATCTTTGGATTTGAAAATGCCATGAGCATCCATTTGATTTTTTTTTTTTAATTTCCATCTGACAGAAGTTGATGATGACAGTAAATAAATATTGAACTTCTTTTCAAGTTGTCTCCTTCCCAGACGACTCTTTTTAATGAAATTTAGCCATCTGGGAAGTTTGTCCTTTGTAACTTTCCTCTTTAGGAAATTCAGCAAGGAATTAGCCATAAAAAAAAAAATAATAATAAGTCCTTCCAGAGATATCATTTTTATGACTGAACTACAGGAAGTTAAGATTGCCCAAACCAACCTGAGCATTATCAGATGCAAGAAAAAAATACATTTCATCTATTTTTAAAAATAGGTATATAATCATATATGGTAAGGATGATTTCTCTGGTCCAAGAAAAAAATCATTTACATGGCATTAATCAAAAGGTGACCTTTCAAAGTTAGTTAATCAGGGATCATGCTTAATACAGTAATTTTCTTAGTAGTGAAATATTATTATATATTTGGCAGTACTATTAGGGAGATAATTTGGCAACCTCTTCATTGAAAATGGCTCCTCTCATAAAAATGAGTACCCAGAGAGATTTTTATGCACACTCTAATTCTATTTCATATGCAAAGAATTACTCTAGAGAAATATACCACTAACTCTTTAGTGTTTAAGTAGGCAATGATGCAGGTCAAAAAAAAAAAAAATCTAGCAACAGTGGGCATAGTTTGGGGAAGAAAGGTAAAGTATCAGTGGAAACCCATTTTGTTAGAACCACCATTTGCCTATCTAATATCCTTTTCCCCTTCATTCTTACTCACAGACTTTGTAGATACTGGCAATTTGCTAACTAAAATCAGCGTTTTTCAGCTTCCCTTGCAGCAATGATAGCTATGTGACACATTTCTGGTCAATGAGAGATAAGCCATATTCTGCTAGGGGTTTCCAGAAATACTTTGTATTACTGAGATAAACAATTCCCCCACTCTTTCTTGTTCCTTCCTTCTTTATGCCTGGTATATGGTCTGCATCTGAAGCAACCATCATGAAAGCCTAAGTATGAGAGCCACATACCAAGAATGATGGGGCATAAGGCTATAGGAAGACTGAGACATGCGTATTTTCAAGAGGCCTGGACCACTTGCCTCAATAATTGTCATATTATGCAAAAAATAAATTCTTTTTTGGCTAAAGCACTGTATGCAGATTTCTGTTATGTCGTGCCAAATGCAATCCCTAATTGAGAACCACCTTAGTGTAACTACTAAAAAAATTATAACAAACACCTCAAATGAGGACAGCTATTCATGTGGGCATTTATCCTGGATCTCAAGTCATATTGGTGGAACAAAATGCCATCCATAAGAAAATCATGAGCTTCCGCAATGGTATTCTCCTCTGATTTTTGTGGAGAATGTTATAGAATCTATTATGCAATAAATAAATTAGGATAAGTTAATGTAAAATGAAAATCCCTCCCAGCAGATGCCCCAGGTGCATTTGCTATAGTGCCAAAGTAATGAAGAGACACCCTAGGGGCGCCTGGGTGGCTCAGTTGGTTAAGCGACTGCCTTCGGCTCAGGTCATGATCCTGGAGTCCCTGGATCGAGTCCCGCATCGGGCTCCCTGCTCAGCAGGGAGCCTGCTTCTCCCTCTAACCCTCCCCCCTCTCATGTACTCTCTCTCTCTCATTCTCGGTCTCTCAAATAAATAAATAAATCTTTAAAAAAAAAAGAGAGAGAGAGACACCCTAATGAAACATCTTAAGTGGTCATGACTTATATTTCTTCCAAACTTTTTCATAAAATGCTTCTTCAGCTAATTACATACATATATGACAAACATCTGGATCTCAGCAGCTCTGAGAGTCTATGCTAACCGTAACAATACAGGCACTTCTCAGAAGTCCTGGGAATGTTGATCATAGGCAATGACAGTGAAGGGGCAAGTAGGTCTACTTTCCAAATAGTCAGATGGATTTGTTATGATCCCTATTTCTCAGCCAGATTAGAATCAACAATTCTTACTACATTTGCAACAACCTCCTTTAAGATTATTTAAAACTTCCCTCGTTTATTTTGCCAACTTTGCAAAATCGATGCTTACAAACTATGTTGCAATTCATAAACTAAAAGCTAATCATTTACAGGTAGACTCATCCCTTTTGAACCATTAGATCAGCCTTACCCAAATTATAAGACCCATGTATCCATACTCAATCAAATGGCCAAATATATGTGTTATCTGCTAACTTGACATGAAGTAATTAATGCAAACAAAATAAAAAACCTCTTGGGAAAAAATATTTGAATCATTTTATCTGTGGGACCTTTACTTTGATAATTCTGAAGAAAGAAACTACAGTTTAAGCAGAGGCCTCAGCAGATTCTACAGGGAACTGTGTATTTGAGAACCTTCAAAGTTTTCCTAAATTGAGGTGAAGGGTGAGGCTTTACAACTATATCTACTAGTAATCGGATGCGGTCTACCCTGGAGAGGGTAACTGTTCTTGCATCAGTCCACTCCCATCAACTCAGGTAAATCTGAGAGAAGGAAGCAGCTGAGATCCATCAGCAGCCAACACTCCGAGTAGTTGGAGGAATGAGTGTCTTGACCTGGAGGAGGGTCTGGACAGTGAACCTGCAAAACCCTTCTTATCTGTTGAAGACTTTTGGGAAACATTCATATGAAATATAAGCTCATCATACTCTGTGCCTCTACTATCCCACCCAGACATCCTCATTGTCAATTTTACAATCTTGTTTTTCCCATGTCCTTGGCCATTTGATGAACTGTAAGTCTCTATCCTTGAATCACTATAGATTTGTACCTCAAGTTGTCCTCCTCCTTGGAGTAAATGACTGAAGGCACAACCCAAAGTGCTACCCATTTGAAGGATTTCTTTCACTACTTCCAGGACCAATCCTGCTAATAGATTAATGCAGAAACTGTAAGGTCAAGTAAGCTTGACCTTACTTTCCCACAGCTGAAGGCAGGGGGAAAAGCAAGGGAGCAGTAGGAAATAGTACAATGTGAGTCTGAATCACCGGTTACTTCTCTACCTTCTGGATTTGCTCAGATCCAGTCCCATTACATCATTTCTATTTTATACTGGAATACTGCTGTGCATGTTGAGTTGTATGGGTCTGTCAAACAGGTAAGTTCCAGTTCAATACAGACATAATCACTTGACTATGTACCAATCCAAGAGCTGCTTTTTAATTGACTGGAGGAAATAGGAAGGAAAGAGAGAAAGGTTGGAGTTACTCTAAACTTGCAGGAGATGATGGTAATGATGATGATTGGTATCAAACAAGATGAAGAGTGAAAGGAGTTTAATCAAATGAGGCAATGTTGGATGGCAAGCATGGGGATGAGGTTATTTTGGATGCAGTCTTCATGGATCTTTGACAGAAGACCATTTTTCTCTAAGAAGTCCATACTTTTGAAAAGCCACAAAGGAAACAGAAAAGGAGGGAGGGGCAGCTGCAGAGACAGAACAACCATTCAACGGCGGTTATCCACAGAACATTCATAACATTTACTGAGACTTATGTGCTGGCCCACTACTGGGTGCCCTACACACTTGATCTCATCAAATGCACATAACAAACCAGTTTTAATTAATTGCCCAGCAGTCACAAATAAATGACTGACATAAATTTGAAACACAGACCTACTAACTCTGAAGTTCACACTGCCCCTACCATGTCACTTTCCCATTCAATTTTGCTGACTTCACTTCACCTGGGGCTGAAATGCATTTTAACCATAAAAGACATTCTTTAAGAATTCTTGTTGTCATGCAGTTATCTAGGCAAACCTGGAATGTCTTAAGTCTAAGAGAGGCCTGGAGAGCTCATTAAAGTAGATATATGCTGAGTTGGAGAAAATTAAATTTTATCCTTGATTCCTCTAGCTAAAGAAAATTTCAAGGCTCATTGACATGAAAAGCACTAGGGTACAAGCCAGAAAAAATGTTCACTGAGATTAGTAACTTGCCCAGCTGTTCTTCTTCATATTCATGGCCTTCAGATATGTCAACATATGTCAACTATATAGTTTAGATTAGGTTTGGGAAAAGAAAGAAAATCTTCCAGGCTGAGAAAACATTTGTGTATTGAAAACATTTTCTTTCTGATTGATCTACAAAACCTGCTCTACTTTACAATGTTATGACTTTGATCAGTTCATAACGAAAAACACTGTCATTTGAAACTTTATTAAATGATGTTTCTGTGAAACAAAAAGTATTAGAATTCCTTTTTTAAAACCTCACCGGTTTCATAGAGTTTTACTGTAAGGGTAATTAATTCCTGCTTTTAGCTAATATGTTGGATCTGTACAGAGCATATAGTGTTATTGAAATGTTTCCTTCATTATTGTACATGAAACTTAATAAAATCACAAGAAATTCCTTTAAATATGTTCTATGTTTCCTCTATTATATTGACTGACCATGATGCATGAGGACTGGCTAGTCCTCAAGTGTATGAAGAAATTCACCACATCCTAATGTGTCAGAGAGTGAAATTCCAACATCTCAATCCTCAACGAGGAGACTTCATATGTGTGGGTCTAAAAGCCTATTAAGAGACCAAGCCCATTTTTTGTATATGTGGTGTTGAATAGATAACCAATTAGAATGATTTGGAAGACAAGAACATTGGGGCCAAATATCTTTCCACTGGAGACCTTTTATATTAGCGAATTCAAGCTAGTGGATTCCACCTCAAACCTGAATTTTATCTGCCTGACACAGTGTTTTGATTTGAATTTGAATGCTTTCATGCTAGCCAGGCCCTCTCCACTTTGACACAATGCATACCATGTGGTATTGTCTTATATCCTGATACTCCCTACTGTACTCTAAAAGCAATTGATTTGGGGTAGAAGATGATAATTCAGATTTCAAGAATTCTCTGCCAAAATTTTAAAGATTAATGAAATCTAGTTTTGGCAAATATGCAGAAAAACAGCTACCTTTGTACATTTTAGCTAAAAGAAAGCCTTTTTGGAAAGGAATGCAGTTTGGTTATAATAGCTCTCAAATTTTAAAAATGTTTACCTTTGACTCTATAATTCTAAATCTAAGGAATATTTTTCTAAAGAAATACTCATATAGGTATAACTTTTATGTACAAAAAATGTGTTTGGCTGCATTATTCAAAGTAGCAAAATCTTGGAAACAATCTAGATATGCATTTATAGGAGAATATAGAGATTATGATATAGTCATTATATATTTATATCTATATATCACATATTTCACATGAGTATTATGCATATATTCAATAAATGGTATGTGTACTAGATGTACTGGCAAGGAGAGCTCTCAAGGCATACTGTTAAGTAAAAAAAAGCAAGTTGCAGTTGAATATGTGTAGTATAAGCCCATTTTATAAAAAAAAAGTAAAAAGCATGTATGCACATGTATAAAATTCATGTATAAATTCATAAAAATTTAATAATAATTACCACTGGGAAGATGAGAGAGTGATTTAAGCAAATATAAATGTATATAATTCTAGGTAGTATGAATCATTGATAATTAGAAAAACTTTATAGACCACTTCTATTATCATAATAATAAAGCCCATGAGGGCAGAGGGGTTCTCTGTTCACATAAAGAAAATCCTTGAAGGAATACAATATTATTCATTAACAACCAATATCTTAACATCTTCTCAGCTCATATTATTTGTTCCCTCTGCCTGAAACACTTATAGAACTACTACCCCATGCCTGACTCCCCATCAAGTTATTATCTACTAATTCTTCAAATCTCACTTTTATACCATCTTCTCATAAAAGATTCTCTAGTCAATCGAGTCATATGCTCTCAAAGAAATCATATTCCTCTATAGTTCTTATCATGTTTATAACTGTATGTTCATTTGGGAAATGATGTGTTTTCTGTTCATCTCTTCAACTAACCTGTGAGCTCCATGAGGTCAGGGCCCATATCTATTTTGCTCACAATTATATATATATCTAAAAGTAGGAACAATATCAGGCATGTGATAGATACTCAGAAAATATTTGTCAAATGGATAAATCTTGAGTGAATTTATTATTTAACTGTTATTATCTGAAATCTTAGATTCTTTAAAAAAGTCTGATTTTTTAAAAAGTCATATAAAATGGATGAGAGGAAAATCAGATTTTGAAAAAAAAAAAAAAAAGATAGCTTAACAATTTCAAAAAGTTTGCAATTTCACCAGCCTTGATAAACTAATCCTTGCAGATATTTAGAATTATTCCTGTGTATAAGGCCTTGGCCTTAATTCAATCATTCAGTTTATTTATTAATACTCATTTGTTAAGCTTTCAGCCCTTTCAGAAAAAAATTATTCAGGCAGTTGTGGATTCAATGTATTGTTTCTTCTTTAGTTCATAATCAGCTACTTAAGAAGAAAATAAAGGCCTCTCTTTTCCTCAGCTTTTAAAACCATGCATTCCAGCTCTTATGAGCCTCATTCACATTATCATCTTACTGGGTTTTTCCACTAATAGCTCCACTCAGTCCAAAAGGTGTTTTACTCAGCACATCTCCAATTTTATTTTCCCAATATCAACCTTTTTACTGCTGTTTATTTCAAGATTTTATTTATCTATTTTCAAATTGTCTTTTTATTGCTGTTTTCCTATCCTTGGTGTATTTGAGGTTTTAAGATTGTTGTCATTAGATAATAGTTAAATTCTTAGCAATGTTTCTGTTTAATTTCAGAAAATCTGGTGCCATTTTATAATAACTACATCTCATGCCCCTCAGGGCAGGACAATGCATGAATTTCAGGTAAGGTCACTTGATTCTTTTGAGGCAGAATCCCTCCTCTTATTCACACACACCTCCCAAGTGCAAATCACCCATACATCTGGAATGTTGAATAATTCTCCTTATTAAATAAGATGAGCCCCAAGAGACTTGTTTTCACAAAATTATTTTTGCTCAATACTCTAAGTTATGCTGTTCTGTGTAATTTGTTGAAAACACAGTAAGTGACAAATATTTATTTTCTACTACTTTGTAGGTAAATTATTTGCCAACAGTAATCTTTTCTTTTACAGGTTGCCGAAATGATAATGATGATATCTCATACTTGCAAAGCCCTTCATAATTTGCAAAACACTTTCACATCTGAATTGTGCCATAACTTTTCACCTCTAATTCCAGTTTGATAATTTAATCACATAAAATAATCACATGAGAAGGGACTCCTATGTTTAAGCATTACACCAAGTCTTGAGAGGCTAGCAAGAATGAGATATCATCTCTTCACTTCCAAACCCTGAGAAACTTCGTAACTGATACATTTGAAACAGGGAGAGACTGTTATTGAAATATAGGATACTACAAATTAGTGCAATGAAACAAAATTGATATTGATATTCAGAGCCAACAACGAGCAAGGATAGATTTATATTTGGCTGGGATTAATGGTAAAGTCTAGAGAAATGTGAATCTGACTGCCTTGCCTTTGGTTATAGCCCCGACTCTCTTCTTGAATTATGTTTGTGACTGCTATACTTAATTCTTGTCCAATATTCTCCTTCTGCTTGAACATATCCCCTAGCTAAGACCATGATATCAATTCTTAATATCGAACTTTAATATCTCAAATCCGACTTTCTCATTTGGCTCTTAATGTGTGTGATGATATAGTACAAGATTGCAATGCTGGTAATATTTTTCCAGACATTAATCCTTTCTTTACCAACACTTTTGTTGAGCCATCCCAAGGTGTCCAGGATTGTGCTGGACCCCTAGGGTTATAGAATTGATACTCTTTTTTTTTTTAAAGATTTTATTTATTTATTTGACAGAGAGAGACACAGCGAGAGAGGGAACACAAGCAGGGTGAGTGGGAGAGGGAGAAGCAGGCCTCCCGCGGAGCAGGGAGACCGATGTGGGGCTCGATCCCAGGACCCTGGGATCATGACCTGAGCCGAAGGCAGATGCTTAACGACCGAGCCACCCAGGCGCCCCTAGAATTGATATTCTTAAAGAATTTAAAGTCAATCAGAAGGGTTTGCAATCCAGACATACTTAATCAGAAATTATTTTCCTCAACTAAGAAATATATTGGAATTTAAAAATAAATTGGAATTTTCCAGCTCAACTTTCTAACAATCTTTAGCACATAAAAGAAACATACTATTCCTTGTATTAGATCATAACCTACCAAAATACTGGATTAGCCAGTTTATTAGGTGTGTGGTAAATAAAAACCCAAATAAAAGTATCTAAGGGGCATCTGGGTGGCTCAGTTGGTTAAGCCTTCGGCTCAGGTCATGATCCCAGGGTCCTGTTATCAAGCCCAGGATTTGGCTCCCTGCTCAGCAGAGAGCCTACTTCTCCCTCTCCCTCTGCCCTTCCCTCACCCTAGCTCATGTGTGTGCATGTTCTCTCTCTCTCTCTCTCTCGTGCTCACTCTCTCCCTCTCAAATAAATAAATAAAATCTTAAAAAAAAATCTAACAATGATGGTGAAGAAAAAATAAATTATAGAAAGGCGAAAGTTTATCTGATAGAGAAGTAAAATACACATAGATCAACACTGAAAACACACTAAAAGGAAAATTAATCAGTGCTAACCACAAAATTGTCAGAAGATTAATGTAATCGCTTCTCCAGTGGAACAACAGGAATTCTCATTCATTGCTGGTAGGAATGTAACATAAACTGTAATAAACTAATATGCATATTTCAATCCCTAGCATAGCCATAAAACAGGAAACAAATAAGGAATTATAGTTAAAAAGCCAAAATAGAAAAAAATTAAGGATTAAAAATTTAACAATCCAGAATAAGAGAGTAAAAAAGGAAAAGGAGAAGAAAGAGCAAATGTGACAAAATGAAAACAAATAGCAAAATGTTAAAACTTAAAAACTACTCGTGTAAGTAATTTAATTAAATTTAAAAGATCTAAGTTTCTAATTAAAAGGAAGATACCATAAGACTGGATAAAAAAAGCAAGACCAAACCAAATTCTGTTTACCAGATATATACTTTGGGGCATTTGGGTGGCTCAGTCAGTTAAGTGTCTGCTTTCGGCTCAGGTCATGATCCCAGGGTCCTGTGATTGAGCCCCGCAATGGGGGTGGAGGGGTCCCTGCTCAGCGGGGAGTTTGCTTCTCCTTCTGACTCTGCCTGCTGTTCTGCCTACTTGTAGTCCCTCTCTCTCTCTCTCAAATAAATAAAATATTTTTTAAAAATAAAAAATATATACTTTAAGTGTAAAGACAGAGACGAGGGGCACCTGAGTGGCTCAGTCATTAAGCGTCTGCCTTCGGCTCAGGTCACGATCCCGGGGTCCTGGGATCGAGCCCCGCATCGGGCTCCCTGCTCCGCGGGAAGCCTGCTTCTCCCTCTCCCACCCCCCTGCTTGTGTTCCCTCTCTCACAATCTCTCTCTCTGTCAAATAAATAAATGGAATCTTAAAAAAAAAAAAAAAAGAGAGAGAGATGAAATGCAAAAAAATTAAAAATTAAAAAACAGAAAAAATTATATCTTATAAATATTAAACATAAAAATATTGTAGTGGCTATAATATCAGGCTATGTAGACTTCAAGAGAAAGAATATTATCAAATATAAAGGGGAATATTTCATAATATTAAAGGGTCAATTCCTCAGCAACACATAATAAACCTAAATCAGGTATGTACCTAGTAACACAGGTTTTAAATCATAAAGTAATAATTATAAAAGTAAAGGGAAAAGCAAAAAATACAATTGTAGTTAGCAATTTTAATATTCCAGCCTTACTAATTTATAGAACAAGTAAATATGAAATATGGAATGTTAAAAAGCAAATTGACCAAATTATTTGACAGTCATAGAATTCTACATCTAATAATTGCAGAGGGCACATTCTTCTCAAAAGCTGATGAAACATTCACCAGAATGACAATAAATCAGGCTTTTTAGAAAAAAAATCAGTAAATTTCAAAGAATTAAATTCATTACATAAAATTTTCTAACCTAAATGTAAATTTGATATTAATAATAAAAATATTAAGCAATACAATTCTAAATCATCATAAATGATTCAAAAATCACAGTGGAAACTTTAAAAATTATTCAAAATAAATGATAATGAAAACACAACATATCAAATTTTGTGGTATGCCGCTAAAGCAGAGCTTAGAGGGAAACTGATACAGAAAAACTAATATTAGAAGAGAAACATAATTTGAAACCAACTATATAGCCTTTTATTTTATGAGTAGAAAAAAAGAGTAAGATAAACACAAACTAAGTTGAAAGAAAGTAATAAAAATACGAACAAATGAAAGAAAACAGAAAAATAATAGAGAAAAAATTAATGGAACTAAGTTTGGTTTTTGAAAAGATAAAATTTATAGCCCTTCTGGCTTAATATGTAAGAAAAAAAGAAGCACAGTCTATCAATGTTACAAATGAAAGAGGAAACACTACTATATATAGACAATAGCAGTTAAAAAGTAACACACAATTAAAAACAGTAATCCAAATTTAACAACCAGTAATGTTTATTCATTGAAAGAACTAAATTAACTAAATTTATATAGGAAGAAATAGAAAAATGCCAACAGTCCTATATCAGTTAAAGAAACTGAATATGTAAAAATACAAAATACAAAATACTTCCAGCCCAGATACTTCACTGGTGAATTTTATCAAACATTTAGGAAAAAAAAAAAAATTATTCTAAACAAGTGCTCAACAGAAAGGTAGGAGAAAAAATACTTCCAAACTCATTTTGTAAAGCCAGAATAATCTTGATCTCAAAACCTGAAATGAATATTAAAAGAAAATGAACAGCAACATCCCTCATAACAAAAATATTAACAGCAAATTCTAGCAATATTTAAATAATGATCAAAATGGATTAACCACAAGAAAGTATTGTTTTAACATTTGAAAATCAACCCATGTAACTCATCATATTAACAGAACAAAAAACAAAAATACTAACTTTGCCTCAATAAATGAGAAAAAAGGCTTTGATTATTCAAAATTCATCCAGGATTTTTAAAGCTTTGCTTTAACCAGAGGTACTTTTATGAAGAATAAGAAGATTACTTACTTACTTTTTGAAATAAATCCTCTAAATAACAATCATTATGAACAAACTCCAGAGACCTTTTGCTATTTTGTATATGTATCATCAAACATGGTGTTATGGGCTGAATTGTGTTCTCCAAAAATTCATATGTTGAAGTCCTAATCCCTAGTGCCTCAGAATGTGATTGTATTTGGAGATAGGGTCTTTAAAAAGGTAATTAAGTTGAAATGAGGTTATTAGTGTAAACTGTAATCCAATATGGTTTATAAAAAAAGATTAGAACATATACAGAGGGAAGACCATGTGAACACACAGGGAGAGGACAGCCATCTATAAGGCAAGGAGAGAGGCCTCAGAAGAAACTAATCTTGCTAACACCTTGATCTCAGAATTCTAGTCTCCATAACTGCAAGAAAGTTAATTTCTACTCTTCAAGCCACCCAGTCTGTAATACTTTGTTAAGGCAGCCCCAGCAAACTAACACACATGGTGAAACATTTCATTTGGATTGATGAATGAAATCTGGGGCTTTTGAAACTCTTTTTCTGATTTTTAGGAAGTAGCTTAAGCCAAAGTAAAGGGAGGGAAATACTGAAGAACCATGATTTGCTTTTTGGAATATATTTCAACACACATAACTTACTGGGGATTCTGAATATGCAGCCCAAACTGGGAAAAGATTCTGAAGTTTATTTATGAGTCAACATCCTTAATCTTTCAGTTTTTTGTTTGCATTCTTCTCTTGACAGCTGTATGCCTTTGCCTGTAAATAAAATACCTGGATTTCAGGGGAGGGAGGGTGGATAGACCTTGCATATTTTATCTTGTCTATTTGTTACCTTCATATATGACAGAAATAGTCCAGATTTGTTCTACAGTTAGTGGTGAGAAAGAAAAGCATTGCACAGAATCCCAGATGTTTCTCTGACAGTTGGGAATATCTAATGCGGCTCTGACTTCTGTGTGGGAATCGAAGAGGCTTCTGTGATTTTGCTTGTTTGCTATTTCTGGTCTTCAAAGGCCTTTTGAATTATGTACTATACAATAGAATATTGTCTTTGACATTGAAAACTTCGGTCTGTCAGTCAGTATTTTCAACCAAAATACACTGAACCCCTTCTGTGTAAAGCACAGTCAGAGAAACAAAAAACAATCAAAAGATCAGATACTGGCTTTTAAGAAAGCTCCTAATCTAAACACAGATAGACCTAGAAAAATCCTTCATCAATAAGATAATGGCAAGTCAGAAAGAATACCAAAGGGGAAGGTATGGAAATAGACAGGAAGATCCTCTTCCATCTCCCACCACTAGAGAAAGAGAAAGAATAGTTGCATTTGACAGTAAAAGTAAATGTTGTAACAATAAGGTCACTTGAGGGAAGGTCAATTTGAAGCAACAGCTTGTCAATTACTTGAACAGCTCTGTAAAATAATTGGGAAAGTAGAAAATTAGAAAGTAAACTATCCAAATTTAGTGTTTGAAATATCCCTATTAATCAAAGCAAGGAAGGGGAATCATCTTCCCTCATCCTTAAATCCCACTTCCCCCAAGTCTTTTCCTTCCTTCCTTCCTTCCTACCTTCTTTCCTACCTTCTTTCCTTCCCTCTCTCCTTCCTGTTTCTCTCTTTCCTTCCTTCTCTCTTTCTTACTGTGGTAAGACCACTTAACATGAGATCTACAAACTTAACAAATACAGTATTCTTAACTGTAGGCACTACATTGTATTGTAGATCTCTAAAGTTTGTTCATCCTGCATAGCTGAAACTTTATATCCATTGACCAACAGCCTGGCTTTTATAAATACACCTAAGTCTCAGATCTTGCTAGTATATTTCCTACTCTCATGTTGAGCAGAACCTAAGGTGAACAGCAAGAATGGAAAAGAGAACCCTAATCCTTGTCCCCACTGACTCCCTCTGCTCTGTGCTGGACCTATAAGAGAAGCACTCCCTGAAGCATCTAGGAAAACTGCATGGTGAACATACAGCTCCACCAAAGACCTTTGCAAATAACTCCACACCCCTTTCTCTAGCCCACTCTAAATCAGAAGAGGGAAATGGGAATCCACTGAAAGTAGACACATAAGATGGGAAATTGAGGTGTCCAAAATACATGTACTATATAAATGATGTTTGCACCTAAATAATGTCTCAAAAAATACAAAAATAATTTTCTTTTCAAGAATCTAAACAACCCTTTTCTGGGCATGTTATTAATGTTATTAATTTTTTCTGTAAAACCTTTTTCGAATAGACTCTGAAAAAGAACATTTCTGCCCTGTTTCTGTCTGAATTCATTTAGAACATAAGTGGGGTCAGTTAATAAGACTTTTTTTAAACTGTAGATTAAAGTGGGGCACCTGGGTGGCACAGTCAGCTGAGCGCCCGACTCTTGGTTTCGACTCAGTGTGTGATTTCAGGATTGTGATCTCAGGATTATGAGATCGAGCCCTGAGTTGGGCTCCATGCTCAGCACGATGTCTGCTTAAGACTCTTTTCCCTCTCTCTCTGCCCCTTCCCCCATAATAAATACATAAATAAATACATACATACATACATACATAAATATTTAAAACACTGTAGATTAAAGAGGTTACTTTTTTTTTTTTTCTCACTGTGTTCTGTTTTAAGTGCTACAGTACTAAAAATGGTGAGGCCTTGGGGAATGAAGAACAACCTTGTCCTATATATTTCTTTTTCTGGCAAGGGTCCACCAAAAAAGCAGATGTTAAAAGTGACATTTAGAGTTCAGGGAACAAAACTTGATTCTGCTACCACAATATGTCATCACCAATTCCTGGCAAGAGTTACCTCTGTAAAGAGAACACTGAATTCCCCCAGGGATGCCTTGAAAAAGAAAACAGAAACACTTATAAAGTAGGGGATGAAATATCCAAAATGTAGCATTTTGGCTAAAAGAAAAGGGTGTTTAAAAACTGTGGCTCTGCAAGATGTCCATCGACAGATGAATGGATAAAGAAGATGTGGTATATGTATACAATGGAATATTATGCAGCCATCAAAAGGAATGAGATCTTGCCATTTGCAA
>NW_023270807.1:15459312-15586963 GCF_011800145.1 Mirounga leonina
AGTGTTCCATGATTCATTGTTTGTGCATAACACCCAGTGCTCCATGCAGAATGTGCCCTCCTCAATACCCACCACCAGGCTAACCCATCCTCCCACCCCCCTCCCCTCTAGAACCCTGTTTGTTTTTCAGAGTCCATCGTCTCTCATGGTTCGTCTACCCCTCCGATTTCCCCCACTTCGTTCTTCCCCTCCCGCTACCTTCTTCTTCTTCTTTTTTTTTCTTAACATATATTGCATTATTTGTTTCAGAGGTACAGATCTGAGATTCAACAGTCTTGCACAATTCACAGCGCTTACCAGAGCACATACCCTCCCCAGTGTCTATCACCCAGTCACCCCATCCCTCCCACCCCACCCCCCACTCCAGCAACCCTCAGTTTGTTTCCTGCAATTAAGAATTCCTCATATCAGTGAGATCATATGATACATGTCTTTCTCTGTTTGACTTATTTCACTCAACATAATACCCTCCAGTTCCATCCACATCGTTGCAAATGGCAAGATCTCATTCCTTTTGATGGCTGCATAATATTCCATTGTATATATATACCACATCTTCTTTATCCATTCATCTGTCGATGGACATCTTGGCTCTTTCCACAGTTTGGCTATTGTGGACATTGCTGCTATAAACATCGGGGTGCACGTACCCCTTCAGATCCCTACTTTTGTATCTTTGGGGTAAATACCCAGTAGTGCAATTGCTGGATCATATGGTAGCTCTATTTTCAACTTTTTGAGGAACCTCCATACTGTTTTCCAGAGTGGCTGCACCAGCTTGCATTCCCACCAACAGTGTAGGAGGGTTCCCCTTTCTCCGCATTCCCACCAACATCTGTCATTTCCTGACTTGTTAATTTTAGCCATTCTGACTGGTGTGAGATGGTATCTCATTGAGATTTGGATTTGGATTTCCCTGATGCCGAGCGATATTGAGCACTTTTTCATGTGTCTGTTGGCCATTTGGATGTCTTCTTTGGAAAAATGTCTGTTCATGTCTTCTGCCCATTTCTTGATTGGATTCTTTGTTCTTTGGGTGTTGAGTTTGATAAGTTCTTTATAGATTTTGGATACTAGCCCTTTATCTGATATGTCATTTGCAAATATCTTCTCCCATTCTGTCGGCTGTCTTTTGGTTTTGTTGACTGTTTCCTTTGCTTTGCAAAAGCTTTTTATCTTGATGAAGTCCCAATAGTTCATTTTTGCCCTTGCTTCCCTTGCCTTTGGCGATGTTTCTATATGAGGAATTCTTAATTGCAGGAAACAAACTGAGGGTTGCTGGAGTGGGGGGTGGGGTGGGAGGGATGGGGTGACTGGGTGATAGACACTGGGGAGGGTATGTGCTCTGGTAAGCGCTGTGAATTGTGCAAGACTGTTGAATCTCAGATCTCTACCTCTGAAACAAATAATGCAATATATGTTAAGAAAAAAAAAAGAAGAAGAAGGTAGCAGGAGGGGAAGAATGAAACGGGGGAAATCGGAGGGGTAGACGAACCATGAGAGACGATGGACTCTGAAAAACAAACAGGGTTCTAGAGGGGAGGTGGGTGGGAGGATGGGTTAGCCTGGTGGTGGGTATTGAGGAGGGCACATTCTGCATGGAGCACTGGGTGTTATGCACAAACAATGAATCATGGAACACTTCATCCAAAACTAATGATGTAATGTATGGGGATTAACATAAGAATAAAAAAAATTAATTAATTAATTAAAAACTGTGGCTCTGGAAAGCAAATCATAGTCCATTATTGAAAGACAAAATAAGGTCCCAAAATGCAGTATTTAATGTGTGCTCCTTTATTTACAGAAGTATAATATGTGGATATAGATATATCTATATAAATATAACACACAGAAGAAAAATATCTGAAAATAAATACCACAAGATGTCATCAGTGCTTAGAGTGGAATACAATTTTCTTGTCTCTTTTTGATTATTTTAATTTCTAAAATTTATGATACATAATTATTGATAGCATTTTTAAAATTTTTAAAGTTTTGTTGAAATAATTATGGATAGTCTGATGAACCATCACATGTTCATTAGGGCTTTACTATGTATAGCTCTAGTAACAAACATACTAATCAACATTTGTCTCTTCTTCAGTAAACTCTGGGAAACTTGAGGTCAGGGACACAATCTATTATACCTCTGGATATCCAATTTCAAAAAAAAAAAAGGAAAGAAGTATAATTAACATGTAGGTGCTTATCAAACTCAATTATTGTAACAACTCTGTAATC
Source organism: Mirounga leonina (assembly GCF_011800145.1). Taxonomy (NCBI): domain Eukaryota; kingdom Metazoa; phylum Chordata; class Mammalia; order Carnivora; family Phocidae; genus Mirounga; species Mirounga leonina. The sequence continues at coordinate 15,461,557 of NW_023270807.1, forward strand.
ATTATGATCTCTGATTTTACAGACAAGAAATGAAAGCTTAGAGATACTAGGTAACATAGCGAATGTCTTTCAGTTAAGAAGTGCTAGGGCTAAGATTCAGGTGCACATCTGTCTGACCCCAAATTAATGTTGGTGTTAGAAGTTGATGCCTGATGAATGGGACACAGGAAGGAAGAAGAGGGGCAAACCATGAAGACCTAGGAAAAGTTTAAAGTTATAATGTAAAACAAATGAATAGAATATAAAATTCATAAGAAGCAATCCTTTAAAATATGCATAGAAAATATACACATCATGAGCAAGAATGTTCTCCCTCATTGATATATGCACGTGGGAGATAAATTACTAGCACTTGAGACAGCTGAAGTAGAGATTGCTGTCTTGAGTGGAGATACTCTTAGGTGACACCAGGGCCTTTCCAAATTAGGTCTCCTAGAATATCTTATTCGGGCCAGTCTCTTGATTTTTTAGTGAAGGCACCAGGTAACTTTTAGGGACAGATTGTTTCGTTCCTTGGACATCCTCTTTCATTTGGCAGCAATGCATTCCAGTGTTCCATGAATGAAACAGTATCAGAGGAAACTCAGCCGCAGTGAAAGATCTAACGAATCATAAGAGAGAGACCCTTTGTTGCAGTATGTTAGCCAAAAATTATGGATGTCAATGCAGTCCCACAGGTTTTGTGGAGTTTTTTTAATAGTTAAAAATTATACCATCAGTATTATTTCTGGGGCCTTATGCTTAACTTTTATGATATCTTTAATTAAAGAAGATACACCCAGAAGTGAATGCTGGAGTATACTAAGAAAGTAGGACAAGCTCAGGTTATCCAAAAGTGTAGATGAAGTAGTTGATCTCTTCTCTGGTACTGATATGTAGAATAAGTTTGATGAAACCATTTGCCAATAACTCAAGAATGTGGATATCAGTTAGAGAGCCCTAACAAATATTATGATTTAGAGTTACCTATTATCTAAGTACACAGGACTAAGTTTGCCCTGACTTTGGTCTAAGGTCCTAAGGTCTAAGGTATGAAGGTTGGGATGAAAAATGGGAGGATCCAGGTTGTTCATTCTTTGAATGTTTCTCAGGCTCATGGCTTTCATCCAAAGAATAAAACATGATCTTCTTTTCTACATCATGAGTCTTTGGGGCACAAATATTAGAAGTACTACCTATAGTACTTAATAAATAGAAATGTCATCATATCTTGACTGTTAGTAAGTTTTGGCATTCCAGAGTAAAACAAATACCTGTATTCCCATAATATGAATCATAGAAAATAGTATATCTTTTATTTTTTACCTAATTTCTTTTTCTTATCTAGGTCCTCAAATCCTTACAAGTAGCACAAAATAAGTAAGTCTGGCAGAATTTAAGTGACCAAATTTGAGAAGTTCTGCCAGAATGAAACAAAGAAAGGTGATTTTCTCCTGAGAAGTCTTTTTGGGAGAGAGTATTAAGGGGAATAACTAAACTGATGTTCCAGGCACTCTGCTGAGCTGCTGAGCTTGGGGTAGACAAAGATAAATAAATAGCTTCTGCTCACAAAGAACCTACCATCTATAGTGAATACAGACCCATAAATGGACAATTATAAAATTTTTGAGGTGGGTATACTGATGGAGACATGCACACATGTTAAATATGCACTAGGGAGAGACTCCTAACCTGGCCATTGGGGTAATGGGAGGGCTTCCTGAATATATACTTGAGCTCAGACCAAGCCGTGTAGGTGCTAACCAGGTAAATGGGTGGGGTGGAGGGAAGTACAAGAGGAAAGGACAAGCTAGGCAAAAGGGGGGATATGAACAGAAGCAAAACAGTGAGAAAATACAGTGGGGAAATATGAGTAGCTCAAAAATAACAGATTATAAATTATAAAGCAGAGAATAATATGGGACTATGGAGTTAGGCAGGGAACAGACAAACCACAGATGAGAATATTTGTACATGGAGGAGTTTATCCTTGGGGAGTTACTGAAGGATTTAAAGTAATCAAGTGGTATGATCAAACCCAAATTTTAAATGGATTCCTTTGGTGGTCACATGGACAATGTATGTGTAGACTAAGAGCTGTGGGTTGAATGAGACACTTTGGGAAATAAAAAAAAATTTTAATGCAAAAGAGTCAAAAGGGAAAAGTCAGAGAAGTATGTAGAGAAACTACAGACGGTGGTGTTATGACTGTTAAAAAAGTAGAACGTCATTTTGAGAAGTCAAAAGAGATTAATGGTAGCAAATGAAACAGGGCTACCCTAGAAAGGCAATTACCAAGAATGTCCAATAGAATTCTAATCAGGAAATCAGTAATGCCTTTGAGAAGAGTAGTTCCTTTGAGCAAAAAGGGCAGAAGCAGAGTGCTATGCGTATGAAGCAGATGAGGGGTGAGAAAGAACTGGTTTCAGAAAGTGATTAAGATTTAGAGAAGGTTGTATAAGAAGGGAAGAAAAAGAACCCCTTAGCACGGATGTGCATGGTGGCCAAATTAAGGAAAAATTGAAGATACAGAAAAGAGGTGTCTACAAGGGTAATGCCCCAGGGGAGATATGAAAAGATGAGGTCTTAAAAGGTAGAAGAGTTGAAGGAGCAAACCCTCAGGAATGGAGCAAAGGAGCCACATATTTATATCGTCATGGGGAAACAAGAATTTAAGCCTCAATTTCTTATCAAAATACCTGTGCAATCATATCCCATATTAAGGCTTGACATGCTGTCAGTAAGTCTGTGACAAAGGGTAATGTCATGTTTTCCCTCCTCAAGGGTAATACCCTAGAAAGAACACCCTGTTCTTGTTTAATTGGCATTGATTTTCTTGAAACTGACAGTTACTTTCAAGTTGTAATATTTTTTTAATTGCTTGAGATGAAAAAGCACTTCATTTGGTGAGTCTTGTAAAAGGAGCACTCTTTCTAATATCTTTTATTAATTGAAGATTTTGCTACTTGTTTGTATCTCATTGACTTTGTGTTTAGATCTGAATATTTTTCTCATTGTCAGAAAACTTTGATAAGCGATATCCAATTAATAATAGGGTTGAGAGGATAGTAGTATTATTAAAACTTGAAGTTTCTCAAACCAGTAGATCATGTTGCCCTCATCCCCTAGCTTTAAAGAAAAAAAAAAAAAATGATCTCATCTCTAGCACCAAAGGATAAGGATAGCACCACATTCACCACAAAGGATGCAGAGAAGATAAATGGATCTAAATCACCTATGATGAAATAGGCCATTTTTATTTTCTAACATTCTTTCCACAGATGTCTCACCCTGTCATTGCTCTGTCTGGAGCCTATTGCTATGAATACTAACTGTTACATCCTTCTTAGGAAGACATCCAACTAAACTTTACTTTGAATGGCATTGGGTTCATCCGTCGAAGATCAGTAGGGAGGGTGAAGATTATTAGACTTTGGAGTCCTTATTCCTAAGAAGTTTAATAATAAGTCATTTCACATATCTTTTTTCCCACCCCAAAATCACAACTTTGGGGAGATATATAGACTTATTTGAGATCTTTTTTTCTGTGTTCTAGGCACTGTCCTAAAGGATTTACATATATTAATGCATTCAATCCTCACAGCAGCTCTGCGATATATTTGTCACATTTTGCAGAAAAAGAAACCAAGGAGGCTTAAAAGTTTATCCAAGTATCTGTAACTAGTTAGTGGCAAAGAGGGACCCAGGAAGTCTGAATGACCAGCTAATTAAAGGCAGATCCAAATATAAAACCCAAGTTCCTGACTTGCAGACTAGTGTCACACAGCGGGCTCAAGTAAATATCTAACCCCTTGATAGACTTACAAATTTAAAGTCTCCAAAGAGCATTCCTATCATTGATTGAAACGGACATTTTCAATACTGAGAATGCACCATCTTTCTTCTCTGGAGACTGAATGCTCTGATGTAAGAAAATGATCAACCACAGAGCATGTCTGGTAAACCTGAGTGATTATGCCCCCAAATACACTGTCCCAGGCTCTGTCACTGATAAATACCCATACCCACCCTGCTGACACATATATATTCTTTCCCTTTTTAGGGTTTTCACTTCCAAAATAGTTTCAGTCGCCACAGGGACGCTTCCATGGATAGCCTGGAAGACACTCATGTCCCAGCAGCTTTGACTGTAGCTAATGGTAACTTCCCTCCAACACCCCCCATGTTTCCTTCCTCACAGAACCAGGGTTGCAGTCCCTCTGCTACTGCTGCATGGATTGCTTTCATTTCTTCTCAGGACCCAGCCACCTCCAGAGCAACAACTCTGACGATTGACCTTGTCCACCTCCCTGGTTTCTACTCTCTGCCTCAGTCTCTCTCAGCCTCTGTGGGAGGGAAATTCACAGCAGAATGTAAGGAGCCCTAGAGAACAGGTTTCACCACTCCACTTTTCTTCCCCCATGGGTGAAGGGATGGTTCACAAAGCACGCATACGGGTTAGAGTGTTCTAGTAGAGTCTCACCCATCAAGACAGCAGCATGTACACACAGGCCAGGCATTCTTTTCACTCATGGTGACTTTCATGGTGATTTTTTTTTTCTCATTTTCCCCATAATTCACCCTTGTGTTGTGGCTGAATTGGAGGCCAGTGCCATTTCAAAGGGAGACTTATAAATCTTTCAGGTGTAAATAACAAACAAACAAATAAACAAATAGATGTGTATGATAGCCTTCAGCAAACAAAAAAGATTAATTTGCTCAGGTCTGACATCTGACTTCAGGTACCGCCAGCTTGATCTAGGATTCAAAAGACATCTCCAGAATCTACCACATGTTCTCTTCCTCAGATTTGGCTCCATTCTAGGATTCTACCTCATGGCCCCCAACAAATCCAAGCTCTTTCCCTTGAGGCTGTAGCACTTCTAAGATTCTCTCAATACCAGAAGAATCTTATTCTCATCATTTCAAAATAAAATTCCTGAGATTTACTCTCATTGGATCCTTTTTATCTTTCTAATTGGATCCTTTCAAATCACTTGCTCATCCATAACCAATTAGTATGACTAGGGAGAGGGCTATCTTGATTTGTTCAGACCAATCAGGATCTACTCTTGAAAACACAAGTTTGAAGACCAGCATTCTGGGCAGAAGTTGTTCTCCAAAAGAAATCTGAGATATTATTACCAAGAAGTAAGGGGAAAATAACTGGTAGACCACACGGTGTCTGCTACAGAATTCCAAGTGTCCTTAGGCATAATTATACACATCAACCCCCTCAGCGCATCATCTAGTGAAACCCTAGCTTCAATTCAAAAATTTAGATGTGCATCTTGTCTCTTATTGTTGTTCCTGATTCATTCTGAGGTCAGTTAAATTCCTATATCCCTGATATCTATTCTAGGCTATCTCTATTAAATGCTTATGTAAAATTTGTAACTAGTAGTGATGAGATATCTTTCCATTTTGTAACCAACACTTTAAAATTTGTTAAAGGCACACGCATCCGGCCTAGAAAGAAATGTTTCAGAAACTCATTTAACATGTGCTCCCTGGACATGACTGCCTCACTGATTAAACGAATACCAGCAGGGAGACAGGTCACTGCACCGAGAACATTTAAATAGTGACTCACAGTCAATCCTCTCACTCTGTCTCCTGACACCGTAAAAATCCCTCAGCCAAAGGAACGAATTGGCATGAGCAAATTACAGGGCTATTTTCCTCTGAATGTTTCATCAACTGCTCATCAAAATTCTAGATCAAATCTAAGGAAGTTCATCTATTTACGGGGATAGCACATGATATCTAAACATGTTTGCTCACCTCTGCCTTTTCACATTTCATTAGAACTCACCAGCTTCAATTCATAAAGGAGATCTCACTTGAGACTAAATTAGTATGAAGCGTACCTTTAAATTACCAACAAATGCCTCCAGGTAAAATATGCATCTGAATCCAATATCAGAGAAGCCACATGTTTCCTACTCAATTTACTAATTGACATATCACACAACTCCTTTAATTCTATTCAGATAAATCTCAAGCCTAACAAGTGTCAGTAATGCCCAATTACAAGGAAGACAAGCTGGTACAGTAGAAAGAAAGTAGACTTTAACATCTGACACCTGAGCCTTCTGAATACTATGTCTATATTTTAAATGCTGGGGTGGGAAAGTTTTTCAACTTCTCTAAATATCAGTTTCCCCAACTACAAAATAATGATGATGAAAACATAATTCTTAAAGTGATTGTGAACATTAAATAGGTAATAAATAAAACAGACCTAGCTAGTTACTCAATGAAAGTTGGTTCCCTTGCAGTCCCCTCAAATGGGTACTTGCTGTCCTCAACAACAGTGATAAATCATGTTGATAGTATGTACCCTTGATATGATGTAATGAAAATGATACTTTACTTCTGCAGTATTCCTTCCAAAAACATATAACCCAAATTTAATCATGATAAAAGTATCAGACATTGAGGAACATTCTTCAAAATGTCTGAACAGTAGCCCTCAAAAGTGGCAAGCTTATCAAAAACAAGGAAAGTCTGGGAAGTTATCACGATCTAGAGGAACCTAAGGAGACATGACCAAGAATGTGATGTGGTATCATGGATGGGATCCCAGAAAATTTTGTAAAAAGGCATTCAGTAAAAGCAAGGAAATATGAATAAAATATGGATTTTAGCCAATAATTATTTATCAATAATAGTTCACGCATTGTAATTAACGGATCATAATAATGTAAGGTGCTGATAATAAAGAAAATATGGGAAACCTCTATACTATCATCTCAATTTTTCTATAAATCTATAACTGTTTTAAAATAAAAAATGTATATAAAAGATGTATTTAAATAAAACACCTGCAATTTTGAAACAGGGATGTTAAGCAATTCTTCTGAAGTCACCTTCTTTCCCTACCTGTTTATTCCTTCTCCTTTCTCATTCTTTCCCCAAATTTAATTCCTGGGACTATTGCACCTTAGAAGCCGTAAGACTAAGATGTGAGTTTCCCGACGCCCATGGAGAAGGATCCATGAAGAAATGGCATGCGCAGTTCACACACAAAAAGCAGGGCATCAATTAGGGAGGATCGATTCCCAGCAAAGCTCTAAATAGTTACTATACCTTGTGCTGGGTACCATGATAGACACTTGACATAGATGACCTTGTTATATTTGTACTCATAGCAACCATATTGATGTAGATATTCATCTAAATTTGCACATGAGGCTTAGTTAATCATAATCCCATGGCTCACAGGAACCATAGTGAAGCTTCATACTTCAAAGGCCTCCACACTCTTAACCACTGCACATACTGCCTCCCAAGGTCACAGGATGATCACCTTGCCTTCAGTGACTCCCACTCCCATTTTTGTACCTCTCTGACTCTAGGTACCCAACACCTGATGCCCACCTGAAGCCATCCAGTTATGCCTCCTCTTTTATCCAGAAATAAAAATGAGAGCAAGGAAATGAGATAAAAAAGAGAGGAGAAAGAAAAAGAGCTAAGATTTATTGAGGAGATATTATACATCAAGACACTTAGTAGGCACTTTACCCACATTCATTAATTAAACCCTCATGATATCCTCATAAGAACATAGTTTCCATTTTTAGGCTCATGGTTAGTGATTATACCTCATTGTCATGAGGGAAAAGTTCTTTCACTGTTTTTTGTGGGGTATTTTTTATCACTTTCCAGAATATTCCATGTACACTGCTCAGTCCATCAGTACCTGCTTCCCTAGGCTTTCTCATCTCCTACTTCATCTTGCCCTAATCTCTCCAACATCTCTACTATATTCAGAGAATGTGTCAATGGAGTTTTTGCTCCTCTATTTTTCTTTTTTTGTTCCCTCTGCTCTTCTCCTGGTCTTTGTCCAGCTAATTCTTCCTCAATATTGGATCTTCACTTACATGTCACTTTGGCAGAGAGGCCTTTCCCAACATCCCAGGATAACTGAGGCCACCTTATTACTCCTATGTAGAGCAGTTTGTTTTCTTTATCTGGAGCTAACACACTAAGTGTAGCTATATATGTGTTAATGAACTTATATATTTAATCCCTGTCCCCCATCTGGACTGCAAACTCCATGAAGAAAGAGACTATGCCTATTTTTTTCCATATGTGCCTAGCACAGTGCCTAGCACACAGTATGGCTCAATAAATATTTATTGAATAAAGTTTTTAAATTAGTAAATGGATATAAAACTAAAGGAAATTTTTCTCCTTTCTGAAATCTACCTTCATTTTGTTCAAGGTATACATCACTGTGTGCCTTATATTAAAGTGATTTATGCACATGTGTTATTTTCTTAACCAAACTTTAAGCTCTAAAGAGGAAAAGCTCTAGAATTTGTCTATGTATCCTCTATCTCACATACACACACTACAAAGAAAATACTATGTGGTAGGTGCCAAATAATGTCTTAAATAAATGAGGGGAAAAAAATGTTTCAAGTTAAGTGGAGAAAAGCTGACTATGGTTTCACATGTCTCTTTTCCCAAGAATATTTTAACTTTAAAAGAGAATTACTGAAGAGCTATGCCTGAAACCCACAAAAATGGCTCTTAATGATGGTATAAGAGTCATTAATAAAGAGAGCTAATGGGGTTTTACAGAGTTCAGAAACCGTACTTCACTTTTTTCCAACACCAAACCATGGACAGGCTCCTCCTATTGGCCTGAACATGAACTTGGCTCTGTTTGCAAAAACTGAAAATTACCATAAAAGAGTTTTTCACAACCTCCCACTTCCCTATTCTCCACTTCAGAATGTGATGATGCCAATAAATCCCACCATCTGTTCCCGGAGGGTAAGTGTCCTGATCATCATCTCTCAGCTGTCACTAGCAACTTCCTGGTTGAGTCATGACCCTGTCCCCTGTTCCATCTTGATGATGAAATCCTCATCTGATGTCCCTCCAGCAAGATTCAGAAACATTTCCTATATCAAATAAACATGTATCTGATCATTTTAAATTAATTTCCAAGAAAAAAATGCAGGATTTAATTTAAAATGTAAGAGCATGTTTAGCTTGAATTCCTCTACAATCAGAGAATGAGCTCATTCACTCTGAATAGCACACTGGGAGACAGTCGAGTTGGTAAGTAACATCAGCCTGTCGTCAAGAGATACATGTGTTCAATTATCAGCGATGCCTTGCCCTCAGTAGAGCGTAAACTGAAGGTTGACCAATCTCTTCTCAGAGATCTGGTAGTTCCGTGACCAAAAGTGAGTTCTGCTCAACATGGTATGCAATGTCATGCTCTCTCCTTGGTGCTATGGGAAGGCAGTCCTGTGTTAAATCATGGACCGTATAATCAATTCACAGGCATGCACTGAGCACCTTGATTGGTGACTTCTCACTGTGTGAGAGGGGCCCAGGATTGGCACTTACCTCTCTCTGACTCCCTGGTGAGAGTCTCAGGCCTGCTCTGCCAGTACATGCGGGTATGTGTGCTGAGAGTGGAAGGATGGTGTATGTAGGAAGAATTACACAGAAGCATGGGGCTGAGTGGGGACAGAGGGGACCTCTGACTTTCTTGAGATAGGTTGTTACCTTCTTCACTCAGCAGCAGGAAATAGCTTTAAGAAGAAAAGTAGAGAGAGAGGCTCTTCAGCACTTGAAGTATATTTATTCCACCAAAAAGCACCCCCCTGAGCCTACACCGTTAGCCCAGAGGTACTGAAGAGGCTGCACGTCAAAGTGAAAATGCAAAACAATTCACCGTCTCCAACAAAAACCCTGCCCCTTTCATGGCATTTTATGCTGTATGCTTATAAATATAAATATTAATTTATAACACAAAATAGTAACTTCCACATGTGGATGTTTAGAGGGAATGTTACAATGAACATTTGTCATTTTTTGGATGGCTAGTATAGAAAAAGTTTTTCCTATTTGAGGGGAATCTCAAAGAGGTGGAATTCTAGCTCTTACTCCCTAAAAAAAAAACAAAACAAAAAACAAGCACCGTGTTTCCCAGCTCTCTGGCAGCTGCAGCTTATGCGTCTGACATAGCATCAGCCAACAGACATTCCAAATGAGAATTTGAGCCTCTGAACCTTGAAAGAGTAATACAAAATAATTCAGAGAAAATTGGGATCTCAATAAAATCCTAGCAAATAGAATCCACAATATATAAGAGGAATTGTACACCATAACCAAATAATTTGACACATGAAAATCAATCAATGTAATACACCAAAATCAATAAAGGACAAAAGCCATATGATCATCTCAACAGATGGAGGAAGAAAAAACAAAACAAAACAAAACAAACAAAAACTAAACATTTCACAAAATCCAGTACCTTTTTTGATTAAAAAAAAAAAACACTCAACAAACTAGGAATAGAAGGAAACTGTCTCAAGCTGACAAATGGCATCTATGGAAAAACTAAGCTACTATAATAATTAATTGTGAAAGACTTAATGCATTTCCCCTAAGAACAGGAACAAGATGAATATGTCCACTCTTGCCACTTCTATTTAATGTTGTATTGAGGGTTCTAGCCAGGATAGCTAAGAAAGAAAAAGGGGGGGGGGGAAGGGAACCAGATTGGAAAGGAACAGATAAAACTATCTCCATTTCCAGATAACATGCATATAGAAACTCCTAAGAAATCTACTAAAAATACAAATGAACTAATAAATGCATTCAGCAACTCTGCAAGGTACAAACAGGATCAATATACAAAAACCAAGTGAGTTTCTATATACTAGCAATAAACAATCTGAAAATTAAATTAAGGAAACAATTCATTTAAGATAGCATCATAAAAATAAAATACTTCAGAGCACATTTAACAGAAGTACAAAACATACACTTTAAAAACTACAGAAACATTGTAAAAAGCAATTAAAGAAAGAATTAGTGTTTACTCACAGCAGCTGGGGTGAAGTTGAGAGTCAAGAGCAGTGTGTCAAAGGATGAGGATGCTGGTAACAATAGGGACTGATGTCCTAGAGACCAGTGTCCAGTGGCCTCTCAATAAATTCCATTTAGTTAGAGCTGGTTGCTTTCTTTCTTTCTTTCTTTCTTTTTTTTTTGTGACCAGGAACACTCACTGGTGTGGGTATTATTGCTGCTTGGTTTTTGTCCTCTTCTAATGATTTGCTTAGGAAAGGAGAAGTCCTTGTAATTCTTAGAATATACTTTTTTTACCACTTTCTAAGTGCCATTGCTTTCTCAAGGTTTAGCTCATTTCTATAATAACCTTATAATCTTACAACTATAATAATAATAACCATATAAACTATATATATTATTAATCCTGTTTTTACATGTGAGAAAGCTGGGTAAAATAGGTTAAACGATTGTCTAAGAAAAGGTGGAGTATGGATGGAAATACAAATCTGCTAAGCATAGATCCCAGGCAGTTTCTACTATACTAGGTTTCTTCCTCGATCTTGCATCCTCAAAGTACAGAAAGCATGTTAGCTTGCCTCTCCTTAAGGAAGACGCCACTGAGGTCAAGCAGACCCCACACTAAACAATAGAAAAGCTCAATGGTGGAGTAGTTACATGAATTACTTATATCCTGTTAATAGAATAGGGAGCAGTCGTTAACAGATTTTCCAAAAGTATTTAATGGCATGACAAAGTAACATGATATTAATTGGAAATTTTAGAATAAACACTGTCAGAAAAAAATCTAATTGTGTTATGTACAAACAGGTACGTGCTTCTCTGTATGTTTGTCTTATATGTGTGCGTATATGTGTGCCAGAAGACATACATAAATACTATGTAAAGTGCTAGCCATTAATAACAGAAAGATAAGGAAAAGAATATAAATTTCTAGAATTAGAGGTAGCAGGAAATAGCTGATTATAAAGAAAACAAATTTAACTAGTCTTGGACCAGGAAGGAAAAGACTGGGCCCACAGCAATCCTACCATGCTGTACTTACAAAAGAAATTATCTCATGCTCAAATCCGTGAGAGAAAACTACACCTTTTCTTCCTTTGGTCGGTGTCATAGATACCGACCCTTTCTGAATTGCTTGGGGCTGTCACAGCTGTCCCAGGGCTGAGTCCTCCCATGTCTTTTTGAATGCTGACCTCTCCTGGCCACTTCTGCTACCGCAACTGCGAGTCTTCCAACATCGGCACACTTCATATCAAGGCAGCAGTCAACCTGTTCTCTTCACTGTCACAGATGAGCTGAAATGACCTGAGGTGCCTGAGAGGCTACCACTACTGGGGACCCACTGCCAGTAACCCCAAATCCCTTGGATGTCAGTCTTTCCATATGCAAATCCAAGTTCACAACGGTAGGAGTTCTCGCAAGTTCTCTCAAGAGTTCTCTCACCACCCAGCCCTGGGCACTGAAGATTGCTCTGTTGTGCGCGCTTTTAGACTCAAGTCAATGAGTCTTTTCTCACTCTCATCTATGTTTCCTGGTTTCACACCTTCCTGCTTACACCTGTGTCCTCCCTCCCCCTAACTGAACAGTAAGACTCAATGGATAATTGTGAGTCTCCATGTTAGACAATAAAACAACTGAATTCGGCAGCAATACCAATTATGAGAGAAGGAAGCCTGGGCTCTCGGGGCACTGAAATTGCGTCAGTCACTGCAGGGACCTTTCAGCAGAAGGGGCTCTGTCGTAATATCTGAAAAGAGGCTCCAGAGGTCTCCGGCTGTGGTTAAAAACAGAACCTTCGCTTTGGTCGGTTCTTATGGACCATCACTCCACTACTAAGCAATTTCACGGGTCATAAAATTGTTGTAGCCACTAATGACCAGCCGGCTCTTTTGCCAGACCAGTAAAATCACTTGATAAGGGCATTTGTCAGTCATTCAAGCAATATTTCCTCTTCATGCTGAGAGTAAATCGCTGGCTAGGATAGAATTATAAAGCAAAGCTTTAATGACGAAGGTTATCCAACTGGTAAAATGCATTTGATGCCATTTATATTATGGTTGTAGACTGATAAACAATTTTAGATGGATTATTTTGGGTGACACAGGATTTCAATAATAGCCTTGGATTTTTCTAAGGGCAGTTTCCTTAAAAAGCATATACACAAATTTGAGTGTTTCTGAGCATATTGGCGGTCAGTGTTTCAGTTAAATTATTATATAGCTCATGAAATTATATACATTTGATACACTGGCCCCAGGAATAAGAAAGAGGGGAAGAGAGAAGTAAAGAACCGAGCAATTACCACAATGAAGCAAGAGTGGGGGGGGCTCTTTGAGCAAAAAGCTCTGAAACATTGCATTGCTAGTCTGCAGAGCCACAGTTGGTAGTAATGGCCTTGATCATAGTTTTCATTTTCAGTGAATCTTTGTATCCTGCCTACAGCACGTCTGCTTTCAATTTAAGTCTCGTTTATTTCAGGCCTTGGGCTTGTGAGTGCTGCTAATAACGTGGTCAGATAATCTGAACAATCTGTCTTTGTTTTACTGGGGTGCAATTTCTTTGCCTTTGCAAGGAGTCTAAGAACTTCATTTCATTAGAACAGCTTATTTCGCAAAAACATGAGATGGAGATAAATATAATTATAATCAAACAGGGAGTATTTAAGAACCTGAACTTGCTCTTGACATGTGAAGGATACAACAGAAGTATATATTAGTTAGAATGCTGTGGGAGCAAGGAACAGAATATTCAGTGAAACCAGTTTAATTGATAAGAATAAGAATTATTCTACCCCATAGCAGAAGCCCTGGAGCTAAGGCAGTGTAGGACGTAAGGTCTGTGTAGTTGCTCAACAACAGAATCAGAGACCCATGTTCCTGACCACTTTCTACTCTGCCATCCTTAGATTACTGGCTCTCATTTTTGGCTTTTCTCCTTGCTATGGCAAGATAGCCATCATACCTCCCAGCAACCACAGAAAGGCAAAGCAGAAAATGGGATTTTATTTTCCTGCTTTTTTTTTTTTTTTATATCAGGGGTTAAATATTTCCCAGAAATCACAGAGCTGATTTCCATTCAGACCTCATTGGCTGAAACTGTATCCTAGCTGCCAGAGATGTAACAGAGAGAGTATTTAGGCATTTTCAACCTCTACAGCAGGATGAGGATTCTGCTGGCAAGGAAACACAAAGGAGTTTGTAGGGTGTAGAAAGCTGCTGGATGAGCAGTCAACACAATCCATCATACAGCCATAAAGCTGGATAAGATAATTTTACTCTCAAAGAGCTTACAATTGACTGCTACTAATAACATCATTTTGTATGCTGATTGACCCTTCACAAAGCACTTTCAAATAAATTATCTCACTTATCTTCACATTACCTAGCAAAGTAAATTAAATTACACTTTCCATATTTTCAATGAAGAAAGTGAATCTCAGTATGGAAAAAGACTAGTCATATAACACATATTAAGCCTCCTTCAACTTTGCAAATGTAGTAGTATACAAACTTAGAAATCATGGACATCAATTAGAACTGGAATGGATATGCTAAAACTAGAGACTGAGCCAGGGAAACCAGGCGCTGCACAGTCAGATCACTACCAAAGATTAGCTCATGGTCTGGGAGAAGAGGAAATTAGCAAACAAGAAAAATTAGCACCCAATAAATGTATAAATTCTAAGACAGGGGCCACAAATGCAAGATCAGCCAAGAAGTTTAATTCCACAGTATTTACTGGGCCTCTACTCTCTGTGCAAATTTTAGACTGTGGAGAAAATCAATGTGAATTAGACTTAGTCCCTACACTGTAAGAGCAGAGTCTGATACAATACAAATTAGTAAATGCTCCAATAGCATATGAAGCTCAATATTCCAGCTCAATATTCCATGAGTGGAATAGGGAAAGATGGAAGAATATTGGCATGTTTTAGAGAGGAAGCAGCATCTTTGTGTAACATTGAAGAAACAATAGAGATCAGAACATGTATTATAGGTAGACACAACACTTATTAGCACAGAAATAATAGGAACTAGAGCATTTGGAAGAATAGAAAAGGGAACCTAAGAGAACAGGCAGACTAGACAGGTAGAAACTGATGAGTGAGAGAGGTTGGGGAATGGCATCTTGTGTGTGCCACCATAAACATCAGTTAATGTTCTTGAAAATAAGTGACCCAGACATACAGTCAAGCCCTCTGGCTGGGGGAGGCAATTCCATGGAACAAAATTTCAGGAACTAAAGAGACAGCCAAACAGGGAGTGGGGTATTTAACTATCCCTAACTCTGAGGTCCTGGGAGCTGATGCTGAGGAGTTGGATTACGCTGGATGGCATTCAACTCTGCCCTAGAGAATTCTGTCAATCCACTTAGATAGTGACTCTCTCCCCTTACATTTACTCTCTGAATAATGCCTCTGACTTTAGAGTTTGGGTCTCCCTTATGAAATAAAGTCTCTAACACAAGCTCAAAATATCATGAGTAAATCATCTTGATGTTTTGGGAAATCCTGGACCAAATATCAGGAATGCCTAGACTCCCTTATTTTTGTCAGTCTTGTTGTTTTACTGATTCTTTCCATAAGGCAGAGAATAAAAGTTGCAGAACTCCAAAAGACAAATATCAGATCAAAGTGTGTTTCCAAAACAATTCCTTTTTATTTCCAACTCAAGGTATTATGAAAGAATAATCATATTTGGCTTGCACTGGTTTTCTGGTTTTTCGGTCCTCCATAAGTGAAGTATCTTGTACTTCCAAGGTCTGGGCAGTAAAGACCCTACCTATCCCAGGAGAGGTGGACACAGATAAAGCCATCTGAAAGAAAGCTCCAAGGAGATGACCTGGCCACGGCTCACCTGAGGCAAGACCATCTCACCCCCTCTCCTATGACCAAGATGAATGACAACGCTGGCATGCTATTGCCGCTTTTCCTTTCAAATTTAAAGCACTGAGAGGAGGCTTCTATTATTTAGTAGAAGAATGAATATTTATGCTGAAAAGCATTGAACTAACAATTCCAATCCTGAAATTCAATTTGAAATAAACATTAAGATTGGTGCTCATATTGAAACAACCCAAATGCTCATCCATTGAAGAGTTGTTACATAACCATAGTTCTGAAATGCCATGGACAATGAACAAGAATGGGGTAGATCCACACATGCTGACATAAGACATAATACATTTTTATAAAAAGCAATTCACAAAACCGTAATACAGAATTGTCCCACTTATAAAACATAAAAACATATATAAGTGATACACATATAACATTTTATAGTGAGCACATCTAGAGATTGGAATGAAGTAGAATTTTCACATTTTCTCTACACATTTCCATGTTGTTTGCATTTGATGGTGTATAATCACCTGTCTCCTGTGTGACTTCAGAAAGGTTCTGTGTCTGTACGTAAGTGGTGGCATAGCAAGACTGACCCAGAAGGGCCACATCCAGGAGACTGGCTTGGCTGAATTCAGATGGGAGAGGCTGAACTGGAGGATTAGGGAGAGGATGGAAGGGGAACAAGGGAGAATTTCCGAGGATGGACAGAAGACACTGAGGTGAGTGCCAAGCAAAGACTGGCAGCAGTTTGTCTTAATCTACCTAGCCAGCTGAGGGTCTCAGATAGCTGAGGGGCTAATCATTATTTCACCACAACTGGGATGTGAAACTTTCAGGAAGTTACTTTGCCTTTCTAAGTGTCAGTTTTCTTATCTGTTAGGAAAGGGGAAAGGATCAACTAAGAGTAAATGTCACATACCTTGGTAAAGTTGAATTCAAGGGAGCTGTGCTTATTCATTTCAGCTCTGTTGCTCCATCTGGCCTTGTAGTACCCAATCCACAGCTCCCTGAATAAACAACTGGACTTTCTTTTCTTCTAAGGATATTCAGAGTATCGTGGGCTTTCTTCACTGTGTTTTAGTCAGTTCCTTATATTTTCTGGACTCTACTCCCGTTGGAGGAAGTCATTGAGAAGACATGACCACCAGTTGACCCATAAAATGGGCCCGGGCAATCAGAGGCTCCTTCCCCACTCTCTTGTCCTTAGAATGTACATTTTCACCCACTATTTCTATACTAGGAATCACTTCAAGGATGAAGCCTTGAGAAAATCATGCGTTACTGAGACCATCTGGACTGTGTATGTGACTGAATCCCATTAAGGATTCTCTATAAACTCCTAAGATTTTGATGACAGATAGTAGAAATCTACTAGTCTTGCTCAGGATAAGATAAGCCTGGGATACCCCATGATAAACATGGGAACTCCCAAAGTTGCTAACAAACACCCACCTTCTCCTAATTCCTGATGGACAAGAGGAGTCAATTCCATTTTGGCAACTGAATCAGTGACAAATGCTTTTTTTTTTTTTTTTTTTTTGCCTCTAAATGGACAATAATTTTTAGTTTTGGATGAGAGGCTTTCGGTACAAGGGTCATCTAGAGCAGGGAACAAGAGAACACAGTAGGTGAGGGACGACAGTCTCTATATACTTGGGGCAAATGGGAGGCAAATCTCAATTGAATCAATACAGCAAAACTAGCTAAGAGGCAAGTGTCTCTGGTTCCCGCTGAAATAGCCTGGCTGAGTCCTGAATGGTTCTGCAGGGAGAAGGAGGAGGATGGGAGTGACATGGAGAACAGAGCGACAGTCTGCGGAAATGGAGTGGACTTTGGTGTTGCCACTGGTTTCAAGGCTTGATTCCACCACTCAGCTGAAAAGCCCTTTAAGCACCCTGGGCCCCATTTCTCATCTGTAATTAAGGATCCCAACACATGCTTCTCGGAATGAAATGTCAAGTGGCCTGCAGGACAAGTGCCATTTCTTCCACCTCTGCTCCAGTTCTTCCTCCCGGGGTGTCCTCCATGTCTGTTCTTTCTGATCAAGAGCTTCATCTTTACAGGATACCACAGGCTTTTATTCAGCTCTCTTCTCCCTCCACACGAGATGTTCATTGTTAAGGAGAGTTTATTCTCTTACAACAGAACTATTTTTCTATTTCCCTGATCATTTGATGTGAACACCAACCAATCAGCATAGATATCGGTCACTATGCCATAGTCTTAATTCCCAAAGAGTATGAGATGAGAAAGCCACATTCCATGGTCTTATATAGGCCCCTTGGAGGACTGAATGAGCTGGTCAGAAGAGTCCTTGCCCTCCATTTCATTAGGTATGTTGTTCTTGATGATCTTTAATTCCTCCTATTTAGATCAAGGGCTTACCATAACCCGGCTTTCACATCCTTAATAACCATATAATCAACACTGTCAGGATTTAGTTTCTATCCAAAAATTTACCTAAAATATATGTATTAAGCTCTCATTCTTCTTTATCTTTCTAGTTTTTTTTTTTCCTTAAATCTGTACCACTAGGAAACTCTGAATGAATTTGCTCTAAGCCGATCCTTACAGAAGTCACACAACTAGAAACGTAGAAAGGCACTGGAAAATGGCAGAGAAGTTCATGGAAAGTACAGAAAGATTTTCTGTACGCTAATGTAAAGTGAAACTAAGAGTTTCCCTTAACCTCGGTGTTCTTAATAAAATTAGCTTGACCCGCTGTTACAAAGGAACTTCTAGTTTTAAACAGTTGGGATGTGCTTAGTTGAATAAAGTCTCAATAATTTTTTTTTTCCAATTTAAAATTCTTATGAGATACATCCCATTCAATGGAACTCTCATAAGAGTGGTCGAAACAGAAATAATTTTTAAAAAACCATACACACGACTGAACAAAAAGCCATGCACTGACATTGTCTGTTGGGTGAGGTCATGGAGAGGATGTGACTGCCAATTGACTTGAGAGCAGGACCTGGGCAATCTGAGGCTTCTCACCCCTCCCCTGTCCTTGGAATGCCTGTTTTCCCATAGCTGGAGCCATTTCAAGGACATAGCCTTGAGATTAAGATGTTGTTGAGACTCTCTGGACTAATTTCATGACTGAACCCAGTTAAGACCTCTATATAAAGTTTTCAGATTCTGGCAGTCAGGTGTGGAGAACAACCCATCTTGCAGCTACCCAAAACAAGCCTCATAAGTAAGTTCCCTTGCTTGTTAAAACTACCACCTACCAATCTGAAGTGGTCTGCCTCTTCTTCAGTCTCTCCCTGCCCTCCAAGAATAGGGGCCAATTTCATGTTTCATCCAGGAAGCTCCTGAGATTACAAACCAACACTATCTGACCTTCAAGTAAGTAGAGCAAATCCAGATTTGTGGTCATATGAACTATGCCATGCACGTGGCATTTCAAAATATATTTCAGGGACCAGTCCTCCATGTGTCATTCAGTGTCTCATACAACAATAGCTTATTGCATATAAAGGTGAAAATTGTTGCTGCAGTGTGCACAGTTGATAGAGAATAGAAGCAGCCCCCTCAGTAGCTAATAAAAGGCCATCTGGAGATAGCCTTCAACACTGATGTTACATTTCATTTTTTTTAATGCACTAGAGATTGCACGGAAAATTAGGTTTTGTGAAAGCTAGCAAAGTGGCATGTCTGTTGCCTTTCCTTGGGACTTTGTCATTTGTATTTATGATATTGTTTCTAAACTGACAAGGTGACTCAAATCAAATCCATTTACAGAACTTACTTTGGATGTGCTGCTGTAGATTTCTATACATCACAAATCCACACCTTGGAAACAGACTAAATATCATACCTTATGTACTAGTGTCCTCCGATATCTGTAGTAGTTAAGGTAAAATAAAAAATCTGATTTTTTTTCATTCCAGTCTTAACTGAGTGAAAAATTTGTCCATTGTCTTATTGGATAAACCATACATTTGTTTTCTTTCTAAGGGAAATAAAACTAACATTCTTCAGTGTTTACTCTGTCTGAGACACACATTCATATAAAAAAACACTCAAGAAGAGTATTAAAGTACTAAGAAAACTGAGGCTCATTAGGACAAGTAGATAACTTGCCCAGAATCCAACAAGTGGAAGAGGCTGAACTAGAACCTAGGTCAGTCTAATGCCCAAGTCCATGCTTTTTCCATACCTCCATACAATTCACTGAGATTGAGCTGAGCTACTACATCCTGCAAACACAACCATAAAAGCCTACAGAGGAAGCTTGATCGATGGGACAGAAAGCAAAAAAGGAAAATATATTCATATTGGAATCAGAATCTTAGGAAGCATTATACCCATCAATACCCACAATTAGGTTAGTTCCACAACACCTGCACTTCTTCACCACCATCTAGTGGACCTTCAGCAGACACAAGAAGTAAAAATGTTTTCTTTTAGCCCTGTGCATGCACACATGCGCACGCACACACAAATATACGCATATGCACCTGTTAAAAATGCTCAAATTATTTAATGAAATAAAGAACTTGACAGAGGAGGGGCGCCTGGGTGGCTCAGTCATTAAGCGTCTGCCTTCGGCTCAGGTCATGATCCCAGGGTCCTGGGATCGAGCCCCACATCTGGCTCCCTGCTCAGCTGGGAGTCTGCTTCTCCCTCTCCCACTCCCCCTGCTTGTGTTCCCTCTCTTGCTGTGTCTCTCTCTGTCAAATAAATAAAATCTTAAAAAAAAAAAAAAGAACTTGACAGTGGAAATGTATCCATATAGAGAAAGGGTACATGCAGCTGTTTCTCTCTCTGTCAAATAAATAAAATCTTTAAAAAAAGAAAAAAAGATAGTAGGGAGGGAAAAATGAAGGGGGGGAAATCGGAGGGGGAGACGAACCATGAGAGACTATGGACTCTGAGGAACAAACTGAGGGTTCTAGAGGGGAGGGGGGTGGGAGGATGGATTAGCCTGGTGATGGGTATTGAAGAGGGCACATATTGAATGGAGCACTGGGTATTATACACAAACAATGAATCACGGAACACTATATCAAAAACAAATGATGTAAGGTATGGTGATTAACATAACATAATAATAATAAAAAAAAAGAACTTGACAGAGGAAATGTATCCATATAGAGAAAGGGTACATGCAGCATTCCTTAGCACACTATTTTCTTTCCACTCTTGGTTCCCTATGGAGTGCAGAGTTCCTGTTAACATTCTCTTCAGAAACTGTTCTATCATACACGTGTTGCACTCTCCTGGTTCTTCAACTAAACTTAGTCTCCATAAAGCCATACTTTCATTGGAAATAAGGGTGGGTGGTAGGGTAGATGAGAGCATAAGCTGTGCACAGGTGACTAAAAATATACCTGGGCTGCAAATTTCCCGTTGTGCAGAAAATCCACTGCAAGAATATACCTCAATCTGCCCCTTTTCTCTGCCCCTCCCCCCTTCTATTACTCACACAAATACCCTTTTTACTCCTTTAGCTCCTTTATATTCTCTTCCAGATCAAAATGCATGTGTGTAAAAAGATCTGATATGGATTGTCAATAACTTTTCCAGAATTATTTGCAGTTTACTCTCAGTCCTAACTGGAATTAAAGATGCAGTCTACTGTTAAAGGAATTTCTAGTACAAGCACGCAGGAAAGTGTATTTTGGGGCAACATCTTTGGATTCATAGTAGTTATTTCTTCTCTTGCACTACAAATTTATCGTCCAAATGGATAGCAACTTTGAACACAGAAATTTTGAATGTGTAAAATGACATCTTTTATCAAGTAAATCATGGTAATCCAAATTAGCCACATCCTCAGGAAAAATATCTTACTGAAAAATTTTTACTCAAGTGAAGAGTGATTCATACTCACAAATTCGCTAAAGAACACTTTTTAAAGAACCCTTAGCTGAGTTCTTAGCAAATGTAAGTCTAGAATTATCTCAAATGTCTTCTATAATAAGCATTTTGGAGGGCAAAAAGGATACTTGGAATCCTGAGACAAAAAAAAAAAAAAAAAAAGAAAGAAATCTTTTCTATTCTTTGCCTCGTAACCAAAATAAATATTCTAGTCAAAAAGCCTGAGTTTGGGGGCGGGGGAACTGTCTTTCTGTTTGGGCAAGCCAAATAAGAAGTGATTAACTTCTCTCACCTAAAAAAGGCAGGGAGCACAGCTTGTCTTCCTTTTTTGGCCTCTGAACCATTTTATTTAAATGATGCTGCCAACATACTTATATATAACAGCACATATCTGAAAGTTTTACTTTCTCCCCCAAGCTATGGAATGATTTGCCAGTGATGCCAGATTCCTTTGTGACACATATTTACTATAACGACCCTGGGTTTGAGTGGAAGGTTTACAAAAAGGATTGAAACTAAGAGGTCTATTGTGAGCTAAACTGCATTTTTAGTGAGAAATCAATAAGGATTCCAAAACAAGAGGTATCTCCCTAATCACCAGCCGCTTTGGCCAATCCTAGGCAAAAAGGGAGATGCAAAATGTCTCCTCGCCTCCTATCTCATTGGCATTTGAAAAGCTATTTTCTATCACAAAGGCCTTAGTTATAAAAAAGGATGTGAGAGAAAAAAATTCATATAGCTCAGACAAAAAGAAAAAAATATATAAAATTGTGTGGCTGCTTCAATAATACACAAATTTATCTTCTACTGAAATCAATGAGCTACCTGGAGGAAATCAATTTTTTAAAAAGATTTCACAGTAAGATGTTAATAAATGATAAGATCCCTATCCTTTTTCAACCTTATCATGAATTGCATGCTTCAACCACATTGACTGTCCCATTTCCCTGAATAAGCTCTGTGTCCACCTACCTGTTTTACATACTCACACTTCTGCCCACTTAACCTCTCTCATTGTTTTAGGCTCCAGGTGTAGTCTCCTCTTCGAAGCTTTCATTTCCCCCACAGGAGAAAATTGGCAACTTCTTTAGTGTTCTCACAGCACTACCTGGAGACCTCCTTTACAACACACAGTCACAATCTCCTTAGGAGCTCATCTGCTGCAAACTGGCTACCAGCCCCTTGAGAATAAGAAGCATGTCAAATGCATATATTATTTTTATTTCCAAGGGCTAGAAGTGACGCTAGCATAAAGTGTAAAAATAATAATTACTATAGAAAACATTTATTGGTCTTTGTCTGCCGCATAGTTCAAAGCAGGTTCCGTGCATTATCGCATTTAATCCTTAAAACAAACATTTGACGTGGGCTCTATCATCATCCCTCTTTTAAGACGGCAAATTGCAGCAGAATCCTTCCAAGACTAGGACCGCGGGAGACTACAAAGTAAATGGCTCCCCCTGGAGTTAGGCAGTGCATAAGCTGTGCACAATTAGCAATGGCCTCTCAATGTTTTAGAATAAAATGTAAACGTTTAATTTAATATTAGGCTTTTACCAGATGAATTTGTAATTTTAAAAAGTATGTTTAGGGGTCTTGGATGCCTTAAACCGAAGAACATGTTCGAGGCAAGGAGGGTCATCTGCTTAGTGTCCTTTTAAACTTATTGTCTAAATAACCATTTATTCTGACAGAAAATTGTCACTAAATTGTTCTGATGACCATATGGTCTAACAAAATGACAAAACTAAAGGAGACAATAGGACAGACTGTTTGCAGTCAAGTGAAAACAGTCCAGAAAACCTAAGAATGTCATCACCGTTACTCTATTTTTCTACCCCCTCCCCCAACCCCCATCCCAAGCAAGCTGTAGGCTAAGCTATTCATTCACAAAAAGAATTAAACAGCAAAAATGTCGTTTTGCTATAGACATATGTAATGCTAACTGGCCATATGCAGCACAGCTAAAACACAATGAAATCTCATGTTTTAATTTTCCAAAAGTAATAGCATGTTAGAATTTAACAAATGGTAACCAACCAAAGTACATATTATATAAATTCATGACATTTATCTTAATTATATTTTGCCCATGATCTCAGAACCAAAAGGGTATTAAAAGAATAATCCTGAAAGAAGTTATTAAATTCTGCCTTGCTCTTTTTTAAGGGGCTTCAGGGAAATATGTGTTTTGTGTTGTGTGTAAATACTCTTAATATCACGCCCTGATCTCATGTTAAGTGGTAAGAGGAGGTCAGTAAAACAAGAGGTTTGAATGCAGAGGGTGGAAATAGGCCATGAAGAATTAGTAACTTAAAATGAGTTAATGTGAATTAGAGATGAATTTACTAAATAGAATTCAGTAAGAATCTCATATCCAAGGTCATATTCTAGCTTCACTGCTAAAGAACAGATCATTTTAGCACAAATGCAGCACAGTTCATGAACAATTATCAACATGTAGTTGTATTGACCACAAATCACAATCACAAAGGATGACATTAGGTGCATCTAAGCAGATTATTAAAGAGTTGTGCTTTTCCTGACAGTGTTTACAGAGCCCATGGGTCTCTAAGATGCGCATCATTTCAAATATTTTTTAAGGAAATAGAATAATCCTGAACTTAGGGAGACACCTACAGGTACAGCAGAAAAAAAAATAAAAGGAAGATCAGAGAAACAAAACAATAGCATTATGTTTATTCAGGAAAACCAAAATGATTTTTCTTTGAAAATATTTTTGAATGCTGAATTTTTCATAATGTTAGGCACAAATTTTTGCCTAATGACCTAAAGGATGGGTCATAATTCTTCAGAAATGGAGTCGGGATTTGCCTATTGGTAGAAATAACATTAATTGTTACCATCATCAACATCATTTTTACGGTGTCTACCAGATAGCAATAAGCATATTTACATATTCATCACTTTGATAAGTTTTTTCCCGCATTTAAAATAAAAATATACCTGGTAAAATAAACATCTTCTACATTAGCAGTCTCTTAACATAAATGGTTTTATTAGATACTTTTTTTTTTTTTTTTGTAAAGGAAAAATTTTGAGTAGTATGAAGTGGATAGGAATTTAAAGATGCTAGTGGAGGGCGGCAGGGACCCATGGCATAACCTTTTCTGTGGGTAGATAGACCTAGAGCTATTTAACAACCCCCTCAGCTCTCCCCTCCGTTGTATGAATCCCCCCTCCCTGAAATGGAAATCAGAGGAATAAATCATCCTGTTTCTTTGGTTTTGTTGCTTTAATTTTTCTACTTTCGAGCAGGTTTTGTTTGGAAAGGAAGCCTCTTCAAAGCTCTCCTCTACTTCCTATACTATGATAATATTTATATAACACTGATATTTCCATTAAGTTGCAGGGAAAGGATTTTGATGTCTTCATGGTACCCTAAACACATCATCCTAATATGCTTCCAAAGCCAGAAAAACTCTAGTATTGACAGAAGGATCACTGGAAAACAAATCCCATAATTTTACCCTTCCCCGATTTTGACATTATGCCAGTATATCCAGTCTCAAAATCACTGCCCATCAAAAACGGCCCACAAAAGAACAGCCAAAATAGGTGAGGGGATATAGGAGATTCTACACAGTGAATACCCAAGGATCAAGAGCCTTTTTTTTTTTTTTAAAGATACAAGACAGATTCTGTCAATTCAGTCTCCCAAAATAAGATCTGATCCTCTCCATGTTTGTCATCTCTGAGTAGCACCAGGACAGGAAAGTTTAGATAAGAGAATTTCTCTAATACATTATTCTAACAGTCCTCTCATTGCCAGTCTTGCCCCATTAAAAGGCATGTTCCACACAGCTGTTGTGCTAAATATAAATCTTATCAGATTATTTCCATAGTGAAAACCCTTTTATGATTCTGTCCTTATCTTCAGGATGAAGTACAAATCCCTTAACTTGCCTCTGTACATAACCTGGCTCCTGCCCACCTTCCCAGTTTTCTGCCTTCCCATTCATTCTTTTTCAACAATTGTAATAATACAGTAACAATATTAATAGCATTTATAAAATAAATACTACCTGTCAAGACTGTCCTAAATACTTTTATTGTGGTAAAATACCTGTAACATAAAATTTACCTTATTTACCATTTTTAAGTGTGCAGTTCTGCAGCTCTAAGTTCATTCATACTGCTGAACAACCATCACCACCATCCATCTCTGGAACTTTTCATCTTCTCCAACTCAAATGCTATAACCACTCAATTCCTTAATGTCCCATTCCCTTTCCCTAGGCCAAGGCAACCACTATTCTACTTTCTGTCTCTATGAATTTTACTATTCTAGGAATCTCATATAAATGAAATCATATTTGTCCTTTTGTGCCTGGCTGATTTCACTTAGCATATTGTCTTCAAGTTTTACCTATGTTGCTGCATGTGTCAGAATTTCCTTCTTTTTTAAGGCTGAATAGTATTCTAAGTATATACCACATTTTATTTATCCATTCATCTTTCAAAGGACACTTGGGTTACTTCTCTCTTGGCTATTGTGAATAAAGCTGCTATGAACATGGGTGCACAAATATCTATGTGAGACCCCACTTTAGTTCTTTTGGATATAAACCTAGGAGAATTACTGGGCCATTTGGTAACTGTTCAATTTTTTTGAGGAATCCTATCATTTTCCCCTGAAGCAACAGCCCTGTACATTTCCACCAGCAATGTACAAGGGCTCTGTGATAATTTTAAGTCATAGGTACCTATGATAGGTAATCAACTTGACTGGCTACGGGGTGCCCTGATTGTGTATTATTTCCGGGTGTGTCTGTTAGGGTGCTTCTGGATGAGATTAGCATTTGAATCAGTGGATTTAGTAAAATAGATTGCCCACTCCAGTGTCTGTGAGCATCATCCTATCTGTTGAGAGTTTGAATGGAACAAAAGGCAGAGGAAAGAGGAATCCACCCCTTTTATCTTCTGCCTCACTAATTGATCTGGGGCATGTCATATCACCTTTTCCGGCCCTTAGGCTATGATTTACACTATGGGCTCTCTTGATTCTCAGGCCTGTATTCAGACTTGGACTGAGTTATACCACTAACTTTTCCAGGTATCATAGCCCTTCTACACTCCTAACTTACATCATCATTCTGGAGAAAGCCATATTAACAACCTAATACTTTCATTTTAGGGAATATTCATAAACACCCACTCTCCTGGATCTTGAGCCAAGCCCAGCCATAAGGAGGTCACATGCTCATGCCCAGGAAGAAAGTAAAGTCAGATTTGAAGAAATATTCTGCCATTTCTTCCTTATTCCAATGTTTAGGTCTGATTAAATATTCTTATTGAAGTGATTCCAGTAGAATTTGGTTGAAGATCACAACCATAATATATTTCTCTATACTCTTCATACTTTTTCCAAGATAGGTGTAATTATTTGTTCATATATGATTTTGTTTTCTGGTGCTCAAGTCAATATAATGCTAAACTGAAGAATTGGGACTAGCCAGATTTTTTTTAGGTAAAGTTTAATTTTTAAAATAGAAATAGTTTTATAAGAAATACTTCAAATAAATATGACTTTTTAAAATAATACCTTTGTCGGGCGCCTGGGTGGCTCAGTTGGTTAGGCGACTGCCTTCGGCTCAGGTCATGATCCTGGAGTCCCACATCGCGCTTCCTGCTCAACAGGGAGTCTGCTTCTCCCTCTGACCCTCCCCCCTCTCATGAGCTCTCTCTCTCTCAAATAAATAAAATCTTTAAAAAAATAAAAAAATAAAATAAAATAATACCTTTGTCTAGAGTTTCTGATGAAGTATTAAACATGTAAAGTTTTTAAGGGTATATACGTTTTTTAAATTTTTAAAGTAAGACTGTACATATACAATTAGAGCATCACAAAATTCTTATAAGTCAGGTATTTTAATGTAAAGCTTTCAAGAAAGCACATATCAAGTGTTGAATTAAATTGAAGACATGGTTTTACTCTCTGATTGTCACTGAAAGACTATTTTAGAAAAAAGCTAACACAAAAACAGGATGTTACATAGATTGCTGCTTCTTTTCCAAACACTTCTCAATATCATCAAGCACTTGAACGGCAGCCTTTGGAATTCGAGTCCCAGGACCAAATACATTGGAAACTCCAACTTCAAAAAGAAATTCATAATCCTGTTGAAAGAATTTGTTTAATTAATAGAAGAGGCAATATTTCTAATTTCAAGGAAATGAAACTAGGACAACAAACACTGTCCTTTATTCTTTGTCACTGATGCCCCCAGCTTTCTCAACTGGTATACCATTCGCATTTGGAGCTGAAAAGAATCCTTCCCGGGATTGCCAATAATAACCACTAGCACCCATTTTCCAAATACCCCAGTGTGTGATATGTGGTAAGAAGCAGTATGACCTACTGATCAAGAACTTCCAAGCCCAAAACGATATAATTTTCTCTCACCTAAATTATCACTACTTGTCATTATTTGTGTTAAATGTAGTATCACATTATAGGTTTGAGTTTACGAAGCTATTTACTTCCTCTAAGATATTTTGTCTGCAGTTAGTAAATGGTGATACTTTTTCTTTTCTTTTTTTTTAAAAGATTTTATTTATTTATTTGACAGAGAGAGACACAGTGGGAGAGGGAGAAGCAGGCTTCCCACGGAGCAGGCAGCCCGATGCGGGACTCGATCCCAGGACCCTGGGATCATGACCTGAGCCAAAGGCAGACGCTTAACAACAGGCGCCCCTGAATGGTGATACTTTTGGGGGGTGTTTTGTTTTGTTACTTTTTTTTTATTCGAATATAGTTGACACACAGTGCTACAGGGTTTCAGTTGTACAACACAGTGATTCAAGTTTATACATTATGCTATGTGTACACATTGATGTTGACTGCTACAGTTATATTATGAAGGATACTCATATTAACACACATGTGTGCCATTACAAAAAATAACCTTTAGTCTTTAAACTCACAGGGAAAAAAGTATGGAAAACATCTACAGATGTTCTGAGTAATTCAAATATCCAGAGGGTTAATACAACTTCTGTGAAATATATTTCTTGAAGATGTCAGCTCACTTAGGTAACAGACCTGTATTTTTTGTCAACTCATATTCAATTCCAATATTTTGTGCACCCTAATTATTTTGGTTCTTAAATTTTAACATCACATCTAAGAGCTTAGATATTATAGACTCTAAAACTGCAATACAGATAAAAGTTTCCATAGATAGACAATAAACGCCCTTTATAGTCCCATATAGTAAACTATATTTGTGAAAATAGGCATGTACATTAACAAAAGCAGTTTTGTGTTGACTATATCACCTTAAGTACTGTGTTGTTAGAAAGAATAAATAATACATAGTTTGCCTGCTAGCCCCATATTACTATCAAACTCACCATTTCATACATATATTTTCTGATTTCATAAGTAGTATATAAGTCACTATTTTAATTTCTGAGCGGTATGGAGGAAAAAAATTATAGGCCGAAACATAAGATCACACCTCACTGATTCCTGCTCTAGTGGAGGGGTCACTGTAGCATCTATCGATTATTTTCTTTGAGCAATATCATATACACTTCTTCTATTTTTTCCATTCTCAATATAAAAAGAAAACTTGATATAATTAAAAACTGGATTGGAAGTAGACCAAATTTATATCTTAACTAATTATTTTAACTGATAGGTAATATGTGGAAGGTATCCCCCCACCCCATTAATAAATTAACTGACATCATTGATTGTTACCTAGCATTCATTTCTCCTTTTCTAAGATGATCCACATTTTTGTTCAAGAATCCACCTCTTCCCCAATCAGGTGAAATTCAAACTATTGAATTTTCAGGACAGGCTGATTCCATTTATTTCTGAATTAGGATATTTTGGGCTCTAAGAAAACTATACCCCAATCAAATCAGCTTTAATGAGGTTTTACAAAACCATGTAACTGATACAGTTCTGAGTTAGGACAACAGTCATGGATGGAAACACGGAAGGAATGAATAAGGTAGCACTTTTAAACAACAGAAGCAAGTGCTGACTGGTTAACCAAAGGACTCACTTCATTTACCATGACAAAGAGTGCTCACTGTGGCTAGGGGTTGATATATGCACTGTGTTTACCATTCTTCTCTATTTATTACTTTTATCCTGTTCCTTTTCCATCATTCTTTACTGAATATGAAGAAAGTAGATCTCTATCTAGGTTACTAGTTTGCAAAGAAGTAATTCCCTCATAGAAGCTTTGTAAATTGTTAAATTACACATAATGAATGACAATATAGCTTGAATAGGAAAGAATATTGCCCACTTTTTTAGTAAAATTTACTTAGTAAAATCGCTAGGAAATAATTCAGATCAATATCTACAGCAAATTTATCTTTAGTAAACGTATACAGTAAAGGGGAACTACATATAAACTAATATTACTCAGGATTCCCAACATAGTACTAGAAAAATACAGGAGATGAACAATACCTGTGGTGGTATCACCCCTCCACACATGACAAGAATATCTGGCCGTCCCAGGGAGTTGAGCTCTTTGATGAGCTCAGGAACCAGGGTTTTATGACCAGCAGCAAGTGTGCTCACACCCACAGCATGCACATCTGCATCCACGGCCTGCTGGGCCACTTCACGGGGAGTCTAAGCAATCAGAAAGTAAGAAACAAATCATCATTTATTCCAAAGAGTATTTTAAAACTCT
Organism: Mirounga leonina; assembly: GCF_011800145.1. NCBI lineage: Eukaryota > Metazoa > Chordata > Mammalia > Carnivora > Phocidae > Mirounga > Mirounga leonina. Next base: position 15,491,743 of record NW_023270807.1, read on the forward strand.
TATTTACTTGATTGACATTCCAAGGTTTTCCTCATTAAAAATCTTGAAGTGAATATAACTTCGTATTTCATCATTCTTAAATCATAAATACCAACTCATCCAATTGATAAAATAAACACCAGTGCTTCATTTGCTTCTAGCCCTAGAATTTATCAATTAGATTTAAGTTACACCAAAATATAGTTCCCCAAAAAAACTTTTAGGATAAGGAATACAGGCAAAATATATTATCTCCTCACATTACAATTTTTGAAAAATACATCTGTTGTCTTATCAACATTTACTGAGTGGTTGAGAAGTATAAGACAACATGTTATAGTATCTATGAAGAAGTAAAAGACAAAATAAAATTCAATGTGAAAAGTGAATCTTAGGTTTTAAAACAGAATGGGAAAGAGCGACATTAGCAAGATGGCACACTAGGAAGCTGAGGACCTCGGTCTCCCATGAAGACACTGAACTGACAACAACACATGAATCAAAATAACATGAGAACTCTAGAAACTAGTTAAGGGGCTACAGCACCCTGGCAAATACATAAACAAGAGAAGGAATGGTGTCAAGAAGGCTGTTCTTCATTATTAACTGGATTTAACCAGTATGCTATACAGAATCATAAAGGATATTTTCAAGTATTCAGTTATGAACTGAGTTACCCAGGATCATATTCATTCTCTGCAGTGACTGTGACATTTGCTTTGATAATTTGCATGTATTTAAATAACTTCATATAAAAGATACCTACAAGTTTCCCATTGTAAATATAATGTAAATTGAGAAATTTGGGGAGGATAAAGTTATCTCAGAAACCACTGAACAATTATAAGCTCAAAAAAATTATTAAAATCTGAAGATTTCCTTAATTTGCAATATTTTAAGGCTCATAATTTCAGTGTGAAAACAAAAGATCCTATGCTCTCAGTAATGAAGCCACATTCAAGATCTCTAAGTAAATCAAACAGCATATTGGTAAAACCTTCAGTCTGTGAAAAATATAACCTATGAAATTAAAACCTTTAAGAAAATGTGCATATTCTTGGTACTAATGCATTAAGAAATTTAATTGACTTATGCATGATTGATCATTCATACCATCCATGTTACCAAATTTATTAGATTAAAATTCCATTTAAACAAGTCAGTTCTGTGCTTTATGCTTATATACATTAAACTGTATTTTATGTTACCAAATATTGAACATTTTAAAACTTCAAATCTAATTTTACTTAAGTCAGACACAGAACTGCAGGAAAGTACCTTCATCCATAGATAAGTGTTTCTTTTCTTTTTTTTAATGACAAAGTATTATGTTAACAAAGTTGGTGGTACTAAATGGCAAATTATATTTTTATAGATAGCATGTAATGGGGAAATGAACTTGCAGCTCTTTGAAAAATTCTTGTAAGTGCCAATGGATGACAACCATTGTTTTTAATTACTTTTATTTTATAAGAAATATTTCCCAAAAGCTAATTACTAAATATCAGGAATGTATTATATTTGGTCATTATTTAAAACAGACAAAGGGGCACCTGGGTGGCTCAGTCGGTTAAGCACTGGACTCTTGATTTCAGCTCAGGTCATGATATCAGGGTCCTGGGGATCAAGCCCCACATGGGGCTCCCCGCTGAGCGGGAAATCTGCTTGTCTCCCTCTCTCTCTGTCCCTCCCTCCTCTCTCTCTTTCCCCCCCTCTCTAAAACAAACAAAAAGTAAAGTAAAAGGGTAGTAGAATGTAAGTAAAAAACTAGAATGGGAAAGTATTCAACTCAATGGAAGAATGAAAGCAATCTAAATATATATCTTTATTTAATCTAAAATATATCTGAGATTTTTTTTTTTTTAAAGATTTTATTTATTTGACACAGAGAGACACAGCAAGGGAGGGAACACAAGCAGGGGGAGTGGGAGAGGGAGAAGCAGGCCTCCCACTGAGCAGGGAGCCCGATGCGGGGCTCGATCCCAGGATCCTGGGATCATGACCCGAGCCGAAGGCAGACGCTTAACGACTGAGCCACCCAGGCGCCCCTATATCTGAGCTTCTTAACAAAACCTAGCTTAAATGTATTTATGAATTTGCCTACCAACACAGTTCAAAGATGTTATCTCCACAAGTTCAGGCTAACTCTTCATAATAAAAACTTCTTCTAGATTCTCTACAGTAATATTTAAAAATTCACTGTTGAACACTACATCAAAAACTAATGATGTACTATATGTTGGCTAAATGAACATAATAAAAAAATTAATTAATTAAAAAAAAATTCAAAAAGGGAAAAGTCTTACAGATTCCACAGGGGATGGGCCTCTTCAGGAAGGTTTACTTCTGTGCTGGTAAAAATGCAACAAATACTCTTAAGTCTTCATCTTAGTTGACCCATCCACAGTGTGGAATAACAGTACTTCCTTTTCCCTGAAACTCTCCTTCTTCCTCAGTTTTTATCTCACTTCTCACCCCATTCCCTCCTTTGCTGCCTCCTTCTTTTTCTTTTAATGTTCAAGTTCTCATCTTGCGATATACATTCTTGATGGGAAGTTAAATCAGTTTTCACAGTTTTAAGTAATGGAGGCCTCTCTTCTATGCTCCAGACATGCATATCCAACTTACATGGTCATCTTCATCTGAATGTTCCATAAGCTGGTTCTCTTAAGCCTGCCTCCTTATCATAAATAGTCCCTTCTTTAAATTTTCTTCTCAATCTTAGCCGACTTCTGCTAAGACCCTGACACTGCCGTGGGTAAGGCCTGCCTTGTTTCTCACTCAGATTACTGAACATCTTAACTGGATTCCTTGCATCCAGTCCCAGCTCCTCTCAATCCACTTCAGAAAGTGATTTTCCTGGAAAGTGAGCTTTCTAAAGTATATATTTGATAGTCACTCTGCCTAAACACCTTTGGGATAATGTTCATACGTCTTAGAATGGCACATATAAGGCTATTCATCACAATCTACATACCGTCCCAAGCTCTGTATTCTAATCATACTGAACTTCTTAGTCACCGGAAGGCATCATGCCTTCATGACGCTGTACATCTGCACCTCTGCTCAAGCCAGCTCTTCTTAGCATGCCCTTCCCTGCTTGCTCTCTAGGCTTCCAAAAGGCACAGTTCAACCGTAAGTTCCTAGAATACTTGGACAAGTTCCTTGTTCAAACTTTAATTACATTAACTATTACTCTGCTGTGATTACTGGTAAGTAAATCTCTTTCTGTTTAGGAGTCTGTAATCTCCCTGAAGACAAAATCGTATCTTACTCAACTCAGAACCTAGCATTTGGTAGATGATCAATAAGTATATAGTGGATAAAGCTTGTAATATGAAAGTTATTACAATGTACTCAACCAAATATATTTTGTAGAGAATGACTGTTGTATCACTCTACAGAGAATTTCACTTTCATTTACTTCCAACAAATTATTAGCCTGCTGGATCAAATATTCTGTGATTAAATAAAATACTACTAGAGAATAACAAGAAGAGGATATCTAATTATGATATTCTCTCACTCTGATGCCTGATTTCCCCTTCAAAACACTTTCCACCAATCCAACATGGGTTATCTTTCCAACAAATTATTAATCAAATCTCAATAAATGATATAAAAAGATCATTGAAAGTAACCTTCAGTTTCAGATGCCTAATAACAATTTTAGTTACTGATTTTTACAAAATCTGAGAAACAAGCACATTAACATAAATTACACTACTTTCCTATTTCTGTCATAATTAACTGGATTTATATGCATTCAAAAATAAATTGGGGAATTTGTTGAATTCATTTTCTTCTTTTACAACTTGAAAGACATCATCATGGTTTATCATCTTATCATTATTCGTTCAAAATATAAGTAATTTATGACATTCTTTTGAAATTCCCCCCAAAATTTTCAGTACCTGAAAAAGAGGACCTATGTCCACATCAAAACCAAGGTCAGCAAATCCTGTAGCGATAACTTTTGCTCCTCTGTCATGTCCATCTTGTCCCATTTTTGCCACAAGAAGACGAGGTCTGCGACCTTCACGTTCCATGAATTTATTAACCCTAAGAACATTTCAAAACACAGCAGTTGTTAAAAAGTAATAATAAAATACAATTTCTATATTAATTGTCCAAAGGTAAGACATAAAAACTAATTTATTCGCAGCAAATCTTTCAAGTTTATTTAAAAACACCTCTTTACATCTGTTTACTCACATTTTGTGAATATCTCTAATTTAAACTGAGAATTCCATTAAAGCCTGGATATGCTTACCACCTTCCCCTTAGAGGAAAGTCTGAAAGATGGCACAGCCAATAAGCCCATAACACTTGAGAATACCACAGTGAAGCAAGATGAGGAAATGACAACTTTTCACCTTTGTAAGCCAGTCTCCAGAGTATAATATGCACAAATATTTAAATATAAATTAAAAGGTGCCTTTCAGAGTTATTTATACAAATGTGACTCACTAGTTGCTTTGAACTGTCTGTATCTCACCTACTCATCACAAATGTGAACTCCTCCAAGCTGACTGCGATGTGGTGTCTTCTAATGACATATAATCAAAATATCTGCCAGCTTAAATCAATAAATTTACACCCCACATCAAAAAGTACTACACTTGTTTTTGTTAAAAGAAAAAAAAAGTTCCATTTTGATGACTTTCAACTTGGATGTTTTGATATTTATCTCATATATAACTAGTGACACAAAAAGAGGGAAATTTATTACAAAGGTTGAGAAAAAAAATCATCAGGAAGCTACATTTACACCTGGGAAGTATGATCAATTTATATTAATTTATATTTCCTAATCATGTTTGACAGTGCTATTTATTGTCAGTTCGGAGAGCCTGATTTTAATTTATGCATAGATGGCAACCAAATACTTATTTTCAAACAGGAAATTATTTTATAATTATTTGAGCAATTAAACAATTTGAATAAACTTAGGAAAATATGAAAGTATACTGTAGTAAGGAGACTGAAATATAACTACCTATGGGATATGAAGCAATATCAATGTTAGTTAAAAAAACATTTGCTTTATTTTTTTTTTATTTTTTATTTTTTTTTAAGATTTTATTTATTTATTTATTTGAGAGAGAGAGAAACAGCATGAGAGGGGAGAGGGTCAGAGGGAGAAGCAGGCTCCCCGCCGAGCCGGGAGCCCGATGTGGGACTCGATCCCAGGACGCCGGGACCATGACCTGAGCCGAAGGCAGTCGCTTAACCAACTGAGCCACCCAGGCGCCCAAAAAAACATTTGTTTTAAATGAGAAACTCCTAAAGGGAGCTATGGTGAAAATGCAAAGTATTATATTAGTAAAACTACAGACTAACAGGAAAGTCAATTCAAATATTTTCCAAACAGTATGTGAGAAAATTAAGCCTGCAGTTGATTCACGGGGATTATGTTAACAGAAAAGACATTCTGGTGAAAGAAATCTCACATATTACCTCTTGATAGCATATGATATCTCTTTACTTTCTCCAAATTCCTGGCGATAGGCTCCACTCACCATACGATCATTAGCTTTATGTTCACCAAACACCTTTTTCATAGCATCTGTGATTTCTCCAACTGTACATCTAAAATATTAAAATAATAAAATAGAGGTTCTATTAACATCATTTGAGATAAAAATATTTACTGACTTTAATATTCAATATAATTAGACATACTTTATTACCTAAGTAAGAACTATGCCATCAAAAATCTTATGGTATTGGGGGCACCTGGGTGGCTCAGTCGTTAAGTGTCTGCCTTCGGCTCAGGTCATGATCCTGGGGTCCTGGGATTGAGCCCCACATCAGGCTCCCTGCTTGGCGGGAAGCCGCTTCTCCCTCTCCCTCACTTGTGTTCCCTCTCTCCCTGTGTCTCTCTCTGTCAAATAAATAAATAAAATCTTAAAAAAAAAAAAAATCTTATAGTATTTGTCTTTCTCTGATTGACTTATTTCCCTTAAATAAGAATTTTTTTTACTGCATTGATGAAAGCATCTTTCCTCAGAATACTTATGAAAAATGATTCTGGATGTCTTTATACATAGTAAACTTTTTAACATTTGTTAACTAAAAAATAACTGAATGACTTAAAAACTATAAGTAGATAAGCATGTGAAGGTTACTGAATAATTCACCACTTAACAATACAAATAGGCAAAGAGAGCAAGATTCCCACTGATACTTTTTTTTTTTTGAGAGAGAGAAAGAATCTTAAGCAGGCTCCACATCCAGCGTGGAGCCCAAAGCAGGGCCTGATCTCACAGCCCTGAGATCATGACCTGAACTGGAATTAAGAGTTAGACGCTTAACTGCCCGACCCACCCAGGGGCCCCTCCTGCTGATACATTTTGATAGAAAGTAAGTCTTTTAGCATATTCCATCCATTTGTTCACTAATTCATTCAACAATTAATGAATTAATAAGAATTTCATATGATAATAAGCACTACGAACACAGTGAAACAGGTGAAATGGGGTCTCTGGGAAAGCTATTCAAAGATATTGAAGATATGAAGATATAACTTTTGAACTAAGACCTAAATGATGAGAAGGAGAAACTCAAGGGAACGTAAGGGGGAAAACTGTCTGAAAAAGAAAGTACTAAATGCAAAAGTTTGAGAGGTAGAAAAACATGCTCTTTGTTCTACAACTAGGAAGGACACTGGGGACGCAGCATTTGAAGGAAGCAGAGTCATATCTCACACAATCTTGCAGGCCATGCTAAGATTAGGTTTTAATTTAGAAGGCATGGGAGACCATTAGAGGACTGTAAGCAGAGAAGTTTTCTTATTTTTAAGAAATTAAAACTGGAAAAAAAAAACCAAAAAACAAAAACCCAACCCACATACTATTTACTCTACCCCTTAAGCACTTAAAACAACATGTTTTAAAAAAAGTTAATTATATTAAGCAATAAATAACAAAAGCAAAAATAATTCATTTAGTGACATCATGTATTGGGAGAAAATTTTCTGTGGTTTACAGGATCTGTTTGTTGATTTTTTAATATACCTTTAATAGCTCCACATGCTTATAGAATAGTTCCACATGCTTACAGGACAGTGGACCCTAGAGTATCATGAATAAAGCTCTATCTGCTCAAACCCTGGTGATATCCAACTACTGTACATGAATAAAATGTCTTTGGGAAAGACACTGTTTGGCTAGCTGGCCACCCAGCTCCACTGTGTCCTGCACTGCACTCTGGCACATGGGTTCCTGGGGTGCTCAGCATGCTACCTTTCATCCAGTGAAGGAAAGGGAAAAGCTTAAGCATGTTTCCTGCTCAGAAAGGTTTCATGATGCCCTTGGTTAAGAACATACGTGAGTTCATTTATAATTCATTACTATCTAGCTGCTAAAATGACCAACCTCTGGCTTTTCTCTGGAGATGGGAAATGAGTACATGTACCTAAACAGTTCTCACTACCTTATTTTGCCAGTAACTGAATTTGACAAAAGCAATCACTTTTGCCCTGTTTTGTTCATATATTTGTAGAAATGTTTAGGTCTACATTAGCTAGTTACTAATGACCTGAAGGTATTTTCCCTCATAAGATGGACTTTCTCAAATCCTGAGGACTTCATGTTTGGTATATTTTAAATGTTAACGTTTCATTTTTAAATTTTATTTAAGAAGATTAAAGCCTCTTAATATTTATATGTTTAAAAAACCATGAATGCTGTAAGTGCACAGATATTTAAGAAAAATAAAAACTAACTTCATTTGAGTTTCCAATATTTTTGTTTCAGCTCACATGGTTTATATGATCAACCTTTTATTTAAGTACACGTTGAAAAGTTAAACTGGTCAACTTCTGGTATTTGGAAATCTCCAAACTTAAATACCCTCACCTCGCACGAGCTGCATCCACTGCAAGAGCCAGAATATTCCCATCTCCACTGGCAGCACATTCAGTAAGTGCAGCTAGACACCGTTCAGCCAAATCTTGATCCCTGCTGCATTTGACCTTATGAAAAAGGTCAAGAAAAGGGACAATTTACATGAACAGAGAATAAAACAGAGATCAGGAAATCAGACACTGATATACATCACACAGAAATTGTTCCATAATCCTAAACTCAAAAACAAAAGGAAAAAAAAAGGAGAGAATAATATGTATCCTAGGTCTGATACTCATTCAATTTATTCATTCACTCATTCAACAAACATTTAAGGACTTCCTAAAATAATACTGAATTCCATAATCCTGATAAATCAGAAACAAGCAAGGTTAACAATAAATAATAGTGGTGACTCTCCCAAGTAGTACATGCTACTTAGGCTTTACTAATGTAACAAGACATCAAAACCAGGTAGATGTTTTACATGCGTAATTTCAAAGGCACACTAAAGAATAATAGTGACAAGGATGAAAAAATAATAATAATAGATTACAACTTCAAGAATAGTTCAGTTATATGTTGTTTTCCTTAGCTAATTAACAATATATTGGTAATAATATGTATGTGTATGATTTTTCTTTAGTTAAAAATAATCCAAAGAGGGGCGCCTGCCTGGGTGGCTCAGTCAGTTAAGCGTCGGACTCTTGATCTCAGCTCAGGTCTTAATCTCTGGGTTGTGAGTTTAAGCCCTGTGTTGGGCTTAAAAAATAAAAATAAAAATAATCCAAAAAGAGAGAAAAGAGATAATGAGAAATACTTCAACAGAGACAAAAAGACAATGAAAAGCATGGTCAAAAACTTTTCCCCTCAGGTCCTAGCTCTACTCTGCTCTGCCAACAACCTGCCTAAACAAAGTTATCTAAAATCCAATTTTTTACAAGTTTACACCACCTATAAAAAAGTCTAAAATATGATACTGCTTAAGATGCTACTAATATATAATACCTATAAGCAGAAGTGGACCAGAAATCCTATACTAAGGGCAAGGAAAAATCCAATTCCATCATCACTAGTGAATTTCTCTCTTGCCTAAAATAAAGTTTAACATCACTTATGGCAAATGGAACCCCTCAAGCTGTGAGGGTGCAGAGTTAATAAAAGCCTAAAGTATAAGAGAGAAGAAAAGTTTTCCAAATATAATAAATGTTGAGACTTTTGTGATGACTGAAAATAAAATGCTACATCCTAAATAGTACCTTTTTAAAAAACGACAAAAATGTGAGAGAGGAGTCATTATCTCCTGATTGAGGGTGAAAAAAGAAATAATGTCATTAAACGTCTGCCATTTAAAAAAATGGAAGAGCGGGACACCTGGGTGGCTCAGTTGGTTAAGCGACTGCCTTTGGCTCAGGTCATGATCCTGGAGTCCCTGGATCGAGTCCTGCATCGGGCTCCCTGCTCGGGAGGGAGCCGGCTTCTCCCTCTGACCCTCCCCTCTCTCATGTGCTCTCTCTCTCTCTCATTCTGTCTCAAATAAATAAAATCTTTAAAAATATATATATTTTAAAAAAATGGAAGAGAATAGTCGTGCATTCAGTCTAACTGAACAAAGTCTATTAGATTCCTAAAGAACATCTGAACTGAGGAGGGAAAAAAGATCTTAAAATTATCACAGGGAAAGTAAACCGAGGAAAACCATTAAAGATCACTGAAAAATGTCAAGTTTCTTGCCTTAGAAATAACAGTAATTATAAAAGCCAGAGATTAAGAGACCACGGTAGCGTCATACAATAGAAATATGTAAGTTACAACTATAAGAATATGTTTTATCTATCTTGGTATCTCAAATACATTGATTCATCTTGGCAAGAAATTGGAAATAAAGTTAGGATAGTACTGTAGTTTCAATCAAAATAATTATCTTTCATTTATAAACTATCTTACTAAGGCACCATTAAGATATATTTGACTTAAAAAAAAAAAACCGAAAGCAAATGATTCTTTCATAGTAGTATCAGAAGCCATGGTCTAGTGGAAACAAATTATAGTGAGAAGCCCTGGGTTCAGATACTCTGAACTTAATTTGTTTTTAATTTTGAGCGAGTTACATAATCATTTAAGCCTTTGTTTTAATCTGTAAATTATGGGAGGTATTATTATTATTATAGTGGTTTTTGATAACAATATGTAAGTTTCACAGAAGCAGTTGTAATGATTTAAAACATCAGTGTTTGGTGTCAACAGACTTAGATTTGAGTCTTGGCTATTCAATTATTCCGGGCAAGTTTCTTAATCTCCCTTATCTTTAGTTTCCTTAACTTTAAAATGTTGGGAAATAATACCCACCTCATGTGGTTGTTATAAGGATTAAGCAAGACAATGTAAGGGCTTACAGTGCCCAGAACACAGAAAGCACTCAAAAAATGATAACTATTATTACCTTCTTGAGTTTTTCAATCTGTTTGTTACGCACTGAAGTATTATCAATTGCCAGAACTTCCACAGATTCTTCTTTATCCAATTGGTACTTATTTACTCCAACAATTATTTCAGAACCTATTAATTTTCCAGAGGAAAATAATATGTAGATTCTATTCACAAATAATTACCTAATAGTAATGCTCTGATCATCAAATACTTTCCTTATAAGCTTAAAATTTTTAAGTAGTATTCTTAAATCTTAATGAAACTTCAATATAGATCAGCAAAGCAAATCCCAATAAAATGGGGATGAGAGGAGAAAAGAACAGGTATGTATCAGAATCTCTGTAAGGGAGGACTTTTATTATTCTCCCAAACTATATGCTTCCCTAGAGTTTCTGATAAACCCTCTTCTAACACCACAAAATTAAAATAATAATAGCAGCTGCTACATCAAGATTTATAAGGAAGAGGATTCACATCCAAAAGTATTTCCAATGTATTTTTGAATTCTCACTTTTAACAAAAAGTACTTTTAAAATTTGTAAGTAATAAACCAGAATTATAAAGACATTTCCTTAACATAGTAAGAATATATTTAGCCTCAAATTATCAGATTATTACTGTATCTAAAGACATCCTGCCATCCACCCCTTCCCCTTATTTCCTTTATAGAACTCATCACAATCTATAATTATCTTGTTTATTTATTTGTTTACTTGCTCATTTTCTCTCTCTCTTACTAAAATATAAGCTCTAAGGGTGCAGAGAGCTTATCTGACCTATTCACAGTTGTATGCCCAGACATAGTACAGTTCCTCAAATGCTAAATACTAAAAAAGTGTTGACTGACTGAATGAATAAATACTCCAATGCAAAGCACAATGACCAATAATAATATCATCTTTAAAATGCTGGAGATTGGGGCGCCTGGGTGGCTCAGTCGTTAGCATCTGCCTTCGGCTCAGGTCATGATCCCAGGGTCCTGGGATCGAGCCCCGCGTCGGGCTCCCTGCTCAGCGTGAAGCCTGCCTCTCCCACTCCCCCTGCTTGTGTTCCCTCTCTCTCGCTGTGTCTCTCTCTGTCAAATAAATAAATAAAATCTTAAAAAAAAAAAAAATTAAAATGCTGGAGATACCCACCTATACATGTATATACAATGGGCATACCTCCACACATACTCTACATATGCTTACCTGTGTGCATCCATGCATGCAAAAATGCAAACAGGGAGATGGATAGAGAGACAGAGAGATAGAGAGAGAGATAGATAAGTAGATAGAGATGAGAAACATTTTATCCAAGTTTCATTTTTCCATTATTTTTGTTTTATTAACTACATATGTTATCTTCAAACAGAAATTAATATTTCTTTTTAAGTAAGGATTTCACACATAAACGTTTTCATTTTATCTTACCAGAATCTATTCTTGCTTGCCTTCGGGCAGCACATTCTTCAATTCGAAGTTTAGGTATTCCTTCCGCTACAGCTTTGGCCATTCCACCCATCTCTTCAATTTCATCAATGAGCTAATAAGAAAAAGAGATTAATAAAACTGGAAAAGAATATAAAGATTTTTTTATAAACTATACAAATTAGTTACATCACATAATTACTAATATTAATAAAGTCGTAACTATTTTAGTTGTAAGTTTAATGTTTCATAAGAAAAGAATTAAGTTGACTTCAAGAGCATTAATTAGAAATTCTACAGAGTTAGGGGTGCCTGGCTGGCTCAGTCAAGGGAAGCATGCAACTCTTGATCTTGGGTTGGTGAGTTTGAGCCCCACGTTGGGTGCAGAGATTACTTAAATGAATAAATAAAACTAAAAAAAAAAAAGAAAGAAAAAAATTCTACAGAGTTAACAATACACTATTGTGTATTTGAAAGTTGCTAAGACAGTAGATCTTAAAAGTTCTTATCACAAGAAAAACAATTTTATAACAGTGAGGTATAGATATTAACTAAACTTATTCTGTTAATCACTTCACAATTCATACATATATCAAAGCATCATGTTGTATATCTTAAGCTAACACAACAATATATGTCAATTATATCTCAATTTAAAAAAGAAATTATGGGGGCGCCTGGGTGGCTCAGTTGGTTAAGCGACTGCCTTCGGCTCAGGTCATGATCCTGGAGTCCCGGGATCGAGTCCCATATCAGGCTCCCGGCTCAGCGGGGAGCCTGCTTCTCCCACTGACCCTTCCCCTCTCATGCTGTTTCTCTCTTGCTCCCTCTCTAATAAATAAATAAATAAAATCTTTAAAAAAAAAAAAAGAAATTATGTACTTAAAGTTACTTGAAAACAGAAAAACTAAGATGTAGATTCTGGAAAACACAGAACGTCTCACTCAAGTCTTGGAAAAAAACTAAAAATAACATCAATTCTCTCATCTTTATTTTCAGTTACATAAATAAATATTCTTTAAAAATATATTTCAAAATGCAATTTTAGTTTTGATTTGAGCAGCAGAGTAATGATATAACTCCAGCTTTACTGATACTAGGAAACATGTAAGCCTTTAATCACAGCCTCATATATTCATGAGATGGTGGGAAAAGGAATGGTGGAAGAGTATATGACTTAGCAGAAAAGAACAAAGTTAAACTTGTTTTTTCCTGAAGAATTCAAGAAATAAGAATTCATGTTGGATTCAAAAGAAGCCAAAGGTAAGATAGGAAGCTAAAAAGATGGGGGACTACTTTAGAATTTGTAACTACCCCTCTCCCATTCTGTCAAGAGAACCAAAGTTTACTGCCTGCAGAAAATGGACCAAAGTCTACTTTGGCAGAAAAGCAATGGGCTATCAAACATCAAGTACAGAAAGAGGCAAGGGCAAGATGTTTTGTTGAAATAAAAACCTGCATTCTGAATAATACCACTAAAGACAAAAGGCACATAGAGAAAACAGACAATACAGGATGTAGAAGAAAACTTCAAAAAATGTAATTAATATCCTCAGGAAAAAAATAGATTCTGTTTTAATTAAACAAGTAGTATAATATACAAGGGAGAAAATCAGAAAACAAAACCCAGCTTTTAGAAATTAAAAATATGATATATGAATTTTAAAGTAAGTAGAAATTTAAAGTTGATGACTCTCCAAGAAAACAAAACAGAATCTCATGGATGAGTTATAGAACAGATAAGAACATCAGAGTATCTTTTAAGGAGGTCCTTATCCAATAACTAGGAGTTCTAGAAAGAGGAACCACAAAAAAATGGCAGGAAGGAAATTACCAAAAAGTAATACAAGACAATTTCCCAGGGCTATGAGAACATGAAAAATGGGGGAGATAAAAAATGCCCACCGAAGGTCCAGTACAATGCAGGAAAAAATACACACACCAAAGTCCAGCAACTCAAAAATAAAGAGATCCTAAAACTGTTAGAAAGTTCCTGAGAGTGAAAATAGCATCAGATTTCTAAACAGAAATAGTGGAAGCTAGAATAAAAAGTTAGGATAAAAAGTAGATCAACGCTTACACACTTCCAAATGAAAGTAATTTCAAACACAGTTAGACTATCCATCAAATACCAGAGTAGAACGAAGACATTTTCAAACATCCGAAGTTCCATATAAGTCATCTCCCATTTACCACTTTTAGAGGAGGTTCCTATGAGGTATGCTTCAAAATAACAAGGGATAAATCAACAGAGGTAGACACAGGATTCAAGATACAAATTCAACATAGCAGAGGTAAAAAGAATTCCCAGGATAATGGCAAAGGGCAGTCAAAGGGCCGCAATGGTCAGCACGTCTAAAGAGAAACCAGTCGATATCAAATGAGAGCACTGGAGGACTTCAGAAGGATATATATACTATTCAGATATAATTGTATAGTATTATGAGACAAGAAAAAGCAGAGGTAAGAATCAGCTAAAATACTAAACTACATACTACAAAGCAATAGATAATGCCTAAAATTGATGGAATTAGACCTTGTATATATGTGTAATTCTAAAATATGGAGATACAAACAAAAAAAGATGTATTGATTCAAGGAAGCAGGAAAAAAGCAAGCAGAAGACAAAGAACTGTTTTTTTTATGTTATAACGTTTTAACACTCATAGTCTTTTTAACTCTTTGAACAAAATATTTATTACAAATACAAATATATTTTTAAATTATGTTTCCATTTGTATACTCTTAAAGTTGAATCTAAAATTCTTTTTCTCTCATTTTATAAATCTTGATATAAATCTATCAATGATTTGATTTATAAATCAAAATACCTATAAATCTTTATAAATCTGTAAATCTTAAAACCAAAGTTTCAAAGAAGAGAAACTGACCTTCAAGGCAGCATCATAAACATCATTTGTGAGAGATTCCATCATATAAGAACCTCCCCAAGGATCAGCCACTTTGGGAATCCCAGATTCTTCTTGAATAATGATTTGTGTATTCCTCGCAATTCGAGCACTTTTCACAGTTGGCAAACCCAAGGCTTCATCAAAAGAATTTGTGTGCAAAGACTGAGTCCCTCCAAACACTGCTGCCATTGCTTCTACTGTAGTACGAATAATGTTATTGTAAGGATCCTAAAACATTTAGTGAAAAAGAAAAAGTCAAAACAAGGCAACAGTTGATAAAAGATGCTATGATTAAGCAGTGGCTTCTGCATACTTATTTTGCCAATGTCTATATTAGGCTTCAGAATATCCAATAAATTTAGACAAATTAGTAAACAAGCCAGATTTAACAGGCACTCAACAAATGATTTATTAATAAATGATCAAAGAAACAGATGAACAATGTACTATGAGATAAAAAATCTGCGACTCATTCTGTTTCTGATTGTGCTTTGGGTAAATCATTGGACCTTTCTGAACTTTAGCTTCATTAGCTGTAAAAAGAGGTTAAGACAAAAATGATTATTAAAGTTCCTTCCAACCCTGAAACTGTACTTCTCCATTTATAAGTACCTGAAGTCATATTTAATATGGCTATATTAGTTTTTATTCACTTTTAAGTGTATAAAAGCATTGTAACTTTAAAGTTATAAATTGGGGCGCCTGGGTGGCTCAGTTGTTAAGCGCCTGCTTTCGGCTCAGGTCATGATCCCAGGGTTCTGGGATCGAGCCCCACATCGGGCTCCCTGCTCCGCGGGAAGCCTGCTTTTCCTTCTCCCACTCCCCCTGCTGTGTTCCCTCTCTTGCTGTATCTCTCTCTGTCAAATAAATCTTTAAAAAAAATAAAAATAAAAAAAGTTATAAATTATTTTTAATGTATCAAAATAATTTAGTATGTAAATAAAATGCATGGAAAAAGATTACCACACAACTTTCTAATAGAATGAAATTAAATTACTCAGATGATAATAGTCTTTAAATGGGTCTGTTTGCATGCATGAACACATAACTAAAATAAGTAATATATATGCACAAAATTTTAATCAGGCAATTTTATATTAAGAATTTTAACTCAAAATTATTTAAGACTGATATTAACTAAATTATGGTTTTTACTTCTTCCTCATCAACACAGTTTTTTTTTTACTTTTAAAAAGGTAAAACAGCATTACAGGTTAAGTTGATTTATATGATTTTATATTGTTAACCACTAGAGGGAGCCAGTTTTATTTATTATAATACGTGTTAAAAAACATTAAATGTGCATTATGCATCAGAATACTTATAATTTTCAAATATTAACAGATGGGTTCTTAAATCTACTTCCTGACTGCGCTATGTTGCTTGTAAGACAATATATGACTTTACTAAACCTCTATACTTTAAAATATATATATATACCTGCTCAGTAAGTGACCATCCTGATGTCTGACAATGTGCTCTCAGAAGAAGAGATTTAGAGTTTTTAGGCTGAAACATTTTCTCTATTAAGTGAGCCCAGAGTCTTCTCCCAGCTCTCATTTTTGCTATTTCCATATAAAAGTTCATCCCAATTCCCCAGAAGAAAGACAACCTAAAATAGTAATGTTAAGTCCATTATTTGATGAAGCTTAACAATATAAAATGGAAAATAAAACTAATTATATCACACACTAAAGAAAATAGTGTCCAGATTTTAATTTCAAACAATTTAATCTGAATTAAAATCAAAGCATATACAAGCTGGTGCAACCACTCTGGAAAACAGTATGGAGGTTCCTCAAAAAGTTGAAGATAGAGCTACCATTTGATCCAGCAATTGCACTACTGGGTATTTACCCCAAAGATACAAATGTAGGGATCCGAAGGGGTACGTGCACCCCGATGTTTATAGCAGCAATGTCCACAATAGCCAAACTGTGGAAAGAGCCAAGATGTCCATCGACAGATGAATGGATAAAGAAGATGTGGTATATATATATATATATATATATATATATATATATATATATATACACAATGGAATATTATGCAGCCTTCAAAAGGAATGAGATCTTGCCATTTGCAACGACGTGAATGGAACTGGAGGGTGTTATGCTGAGCGAAATAAGTCAATCAGAGAAAGACATGTATCATATGATCTCACTGATATGAGGAATTCTTAATCTCAGGAAACAAACTGAGGGTTGCTGGAGTGGGGATTGGGGTGGGAGGGATGGGATGGCTGGGTGATAGACACTGGGGAGGGTATGTGCTATGGTGAGCACTGTGAATTGTGCAAGATTGTTGAATCACAGATCTGTACCTCTGAAACAAATAACACATTATATGTTAAGAAAAAAAAAAAGAAGATAGCAGGAGGGGAAGAATGAAGGGGGGGAAATCAGAGGGGGAGACGAACCATGAGAGACGATGGACTCTGAAAAACAAACTGAGGGTTCTGGGGTGGGGGGTGGGAGAATGGGTTAACCTGGTGATGGGTATTAAAGAGGGCACATTCTGCATGGAGCACTGGGTGTTATGCACAAACAATGAATCATGGAACACTACATTTAAAACTAATGATGTAATGTATGGTGATTAACATAACAATAAAAAATTTAATTTAAAAAAATCAAAGCATATATACTTAAGTAACTTTAAACCTAACAGATAAAAGTACAGTTTTAGGCACACAGAAGAAAGAGCTGTGATTATTTGCTTCAGGTAGGAATTATTCACTTTAAAAATTGGTTTTTTGGTTTTTAGAAAAGAAGTTCCTCTTGTGCCCTCAAATAAAGAATGAATCACTATCCAAAAATAAAATACTTCAAGAATACCTGGTATGTAAGTCAGGGGTCACCTGTGAAAGGACTAAAACCACCAACTTGTTTTCTTTGGATATCAAGAAAGTTTTCCTGTTTTTTGTTTTGTTTTGTTTTTAAAGAATAATTATATATTTGGTCTAGGCATTTATCTCTCCAATTGCCCCCAAACCCACTACTCCTTTTTATTTTATATTCTGCAGCTGAGTTATACATTTAGTTTACTTGCCTATGCCTAAAGGCACAAAGACTGTGTTTCTTTATATAAGACAAGGTGAGCCTTAAGTAAAGAAACTAAAAACTAATAAAAATTAGGGACGCCTGGGTGGCTCAGTCAGTTAAGCGTCTGCCTTCAGCTCAGGTCATGATCCCAGGGTCCTGGGATCGAGTCCCGCATCAGGCTCCCCGCTCTGCGGGGAGCCTGCTTCTCCCTCTGCCTCTGCCTCTGCCTCTCTCTATCTCTCATGAATAAATAAATAAAATCTTTAAAAAAAAATAAAAATAAATAAATAAAAACTAGTAAAAATTCTTGATATACCCTGGGAAGTTCTTAACACTGCTGTTCTCAAATACTGTCTCAGGATACCTTTTCATTCTTAAAAATTACTAAAGACCCCAACAAATCTTTATTTGGATAATATCTATCAATATTTTACATATTAATTCATTTAGAAACAACAACAAACATGTTAACATAATTAACACTTTTATGAAAAATAATTATACTTTGCTAAAATAAAAAATTGTAATAAAACAGTCACTGTTTTACATTTTTGCAAATCTAATGTGTGGCTTCAGGGAAGACAGCTGGAATCAATATCTGCTTCTACATTCAAACTGTTGCAACATCACATATCATGTAGCTTCTGGAAAACAACAGTGTACACTTTTGAAAGAAGGGAGGTGAAAAAGGCAGATAAAGTCTTAATACAATCATGAAAACAATTTAACCTGAAAGACCCCAGGAAGGGTAGTGACCCTGAAGAGTCCTTGGACCACACTTTGAGAAATGCTGTCATAATATGTATAAAGGTATAAAGGAGCATTCACCAGTCTATAAACAATCTGAGGACAGAAGTCATGTCTTTTCACAAGTTTTTTTTTCCCCCAGCACATAAGCTGGTACTCAGCCCAGAGCAAAACTTAGCAATTATTGTTTAGCTGATCAATTTTTGATCACCAAATTTTAGCACTTCATGAACTTCAAAGCTCTTCCACATTTTTTTAAGATTTATTTATTTATTTGAGAGAGAAAGAGAGCACGAGCAAGAGGGGGAGAGGGAAAGGGAGAGAGAATCTCAAGCTGACTCCACACTGAGCAAAGAGCCTGACACAGGGTTCGATCTCAGGACCCCGAGATCATGACCTGAGCCAAAACCAAGAGTTAGATGCTCAACCAACTGTGCCACCCAGGCACCCCAAGCTTTTCTGTATTTTTCATACAACTTTATTAACAAGCTATTTTGAAACAAAAATGTTTTAAATAGCACTGTGCATTCCAAAACATTTACATTATGTAAGTGCAACAGGAAAAAAATGAAATAAATGACTTTTTTAAATGGAAAATTAAAAGAATAAAAGCTAATACGCCTGAAATATGATGTTGACATTTTAATTGTCAAAATATGTCAGGTAATTGTATTTTCTGAATAGCTGGAAACAAGATTCTTCTAATTACCAAAAAGTAGTCAAATTTAATTCTGATTTTTAATTATACACAGTATTGGCTTATTTTCTCATTATTACTCCAATAAAACATAAGAGGATCTAGGTATGACATTTATAGATACCAATTTATTTTATCAGTAGATCTACTGTAAATTGGTCCTGAAAATTTTCCTAGTATTGAGACAATGTCTGAGGTCAATTTACTCACCTTGGTGCAAATTCATCAATTGTCAGACCAGCTTGGAGTCCAGTTCTACAGTATTCCAACCCATCTGCTATAGTATAGGCCAGTTCCAGAATGGCATCAGCCCCTGCTTCCTGCATATGGTATCCACTAATTGAAATTGAATTAAATTTTGGCATGTGCTACATAAAATAATAAAAAATATAACAGTGAATAAAAATTTTAAAAGGCTCTATTAAACCCATTTTCTAAAAGACTATTATTTTTAAATGATATTCAACTCAGATATACTAAGTAGTCTTTAGTATTAACTGAAAATATTTAATGCTTACTTTGTTACATTTAACTCACTCCTCAATTTAAGTGGTGATTCAACGAACCATCGTAAAAACTGCACCTGTTTTATTTTTCTAGTGAAAAAGAATCTGCACTAACCATTCTTTAGAGTCAAAGTTTAAACTCTGAAATTAGTTAGTTGAGGTTAGGAATGCAACCTTTAGTCTGAGAACTGAATAAGCCATCTTTAATTCTAAACCAATGACTATGAACTCATGAGGTCCTAAGATCTCATAACTTTGGGCTAATCTGCTAAAAATATATAAATTAAATTTTATTAGTTATCAATTTCCTTATTTGAGTAAAGTCAAGTATATGGTGGGGGGGAGGGGAGAGAAAATGATTCAATCCTTAGGACTATATATTGAAACAAAACAGGATAAAATACATGGCTTAAAAATCAAAGATTTCAATTTGATTTACTGTGACATTTTTAAAATTTATTTTTATTTAAATTCAATTAACATATAATGTATTATTGGTTTCAGAGGTAGAGGTCAGTGATTCATCAGTCTTATATAATACCCAGTGCTCATTACATCACGTGCCCTCCTTAATTTCCATCCCCCAGTTATCCCATCCTCCTAACCCTTTCCCCTCCAGCAACCCTATTTGTTTCCTATGCTTAAGAATCTCTTATGGTTTGTCTCCCTCCCTGATTTCATCATTTTATTTTTTCCTCTCTTCCCCTATGATGCTCTGTTTTGTTTCTTAAATTCTACATATCAGTGAGATCATATAATTGTCTTTCTCTGAATTATTTCGCTTAGCATGACATTTAATGCTAAGCATATCCCAGACAGGTTTTTTTCCTGCCAAAATCACTAAGAGAATGGCATTTCAGGGGGCACCTGGCTGACTCAGTGGATGGAGCATATGACTCTCAATCTTGGGATTGTGAGTTTGAGCCCCACATTGGGTGCAGGGATTACTTAAAAAACTAAAATAAAAAGATTAGAAAAAAGATGACATTTCCACCATTCTCCTAAAACTTTTAATTAGGTAGGGTACATATCACACATATTCTGCCCAAGCCCCCAAATTATTATCCTTCCCAAGAGGTGCCAAACATAAAATAATAAAAACTAAATCATTGATATTCAATATGGTAATTAAGAACACGGGCTCTAGAGTCAGAATGCTCAAAGTCTAGATGGACTCTGAAAAACAAACTGAGGGTTCTAGAGGGGAGGGGGGTGGGAGGATGGGTTAGCCTGGTGGTGGGTATTGAGGAGGGCACATTCTGCATGGAGCACTGGGTGTTAGGCACAAACAATGAATCATGGAACACTACATCTAAAACTAATGATGTAATGTATGGGGATTAACGTAAGAATAAAAAAATTAAAAAAAAAAAAAGCTGTCACCTGAAATATGAACAAGAATCAGTCAGGTTTTAAAAAGGAGAGTAGGAAAGAATGTTTAAGAAAAATGAACAGTCTGGGCAAAGGTCCTGGGGCAAGAAAGAAAGTATATGAAATAACAAGTGTTGGCAAGGATGTCGAGAAAGGGGAACCCTCATGTACTGTTGATGGAAATAAAATTTGGTGTAGCCACTATGGAAAAAAAAAAAAAAAAAAAAAGAATGCTCGAAGTCTAGCTGTGTCACTTAACTAGCCATATAACTTTAGGCAAGTTTCTCACCTTTGTTATTCCGGGCTTTCTAAAATATAAAAGAGAGGTAGTAATTATGCCTTCCTCATGGAGTTGTAGGATTAAATGAAATGATTCACCTAAAACACTTAGTATTATGCCAGTATGCAGTAAGCATTCAAAAAGTGTTACTTGTTGTTAACATAAGCTATAGATCTGTAATTTACATTTTTGAATATTTTATTTATAATTAACCAAAAGCACTTGAAAAATGTTCCATCGCAAAAAAAATAAGGGGATTGAATTACATGGAAGTGAGAGACTACTTGAGTATATGTAGAGTTTATAAATAAAAAGCAATAAAACAAACAGGTGCTTCTCTACAAAGAGTAGTTTAGTAGAATTTCTTTAAAAATAATAGAAATACTGGAATATTGGAATATTATTCAGCCTTAAAAAAGAAATTAATTCTGATACATGCTACAACATGGCTGAGCCTTGAGGACACTATGCTAAGTGAAATAAGCCAGTCACAAAAAGACAAATATTGTATGATTCCACTCAGATGATGTAGCTAGAGTAGTCAAATTCAGAGATAGGAAGTGGAAAGACAGTTTCCAGGAGCTGGAGGGAAAGGAGGATGGGGAGTCATTATTTAACAGATACAGAGTTTCAGTTCTGCAAGATGCAGAATTCTGGAGATGGATGGTGGTGATGGTTGCACAACAGGGTGAATGTACTTGATGCCATGACCTGTACACTTCAAAACAGTGAAGATAGGAAATTTTATGTTATGTGTATTTTGCTACAATTAAAATTATTTTAAAAAATATAGAAGTTGACAATTTACAAAGTACTTCAGTATAACTTTATTAGATCAGTATATGAAACCAGCATTTTTATCACTTATATGAAGGATTATATAAAGCAATTTTGAGCTTAAAGATGACATTAGGAGCTTTCAAAAGGTGAAATGCCCAAGTACATAACAGCACAAACTGTACAAACTGCTACTAGCTACTCAATTCTCCACTCTCCTCCTGTAATACCTGAACCATAAATGCAGAGTGCATATACAAGGACTATACTTTCAATCTTCTCTCACTACTATGGGTGTCCACTGAGATACAAATGAGATTAGGGCTTCTTCCTTCTGGAAGTTTACCTTATATCAGAGGAGCTTGGACACATCCAAGCCCATCCACTTCCTCAACCATAAGCTGGCATACTAACAATAGAGGACAAGCAAGATTAAAGGAGCCTGGAACCCTAATGACTGTGGAGCTACCATACAACCAAGCTCTTGACAGCCTACTGTCCAACTTTTTTAGATGAAAGAGAATCGACTCCTACTTAGTTTAAGCTACTGCTATTTGTGTATGTGCGTTTGTCACACGCTGCTAAATGTAATCCTGTGCATATGTTCTTGAAATTGAAAAGGGGGATAAAAATATACAATTCTAGACAATACAGTTCACATAGGCAAATAGGATCTATGAAAAGAAATAAATTTGCCAAGTGTAAGGCTGAATATCAATGAGGAGAGTAAGCAATGCTTGCAAGAGTTCTGAGACAACAGCAATTATAAGAGTAAGAGATTAAAAAAAAAAGTTTCATGGTGGAGGAGACATTGGGCCTTTGCCATGAAATAATATAGTCTAACTTTAAGGTAGGTTAAGAGAAGCAGAGAATTGCCAGCAAACAGCAACATGTGAGTGATGCAGGAAAATACATATTAATTACTCAGAGGAAGATGAAGCTTTATGTTTCCCTGTGGAGGGATTACTACTAACACAGGAACACTATAAGAACCTTCTTTTCCCACCACTCTGATGGGGAAGATGAACCTAATTCAGGGGTGAAATATGAGGGACCTCATTGTAGATGCAGATACAAGTGATATCTTATTAAGCTGATAATTTGATCCCCAGCTGTCTGACACCAGTGTATACTTCAAAACTGAATACGAATTCTGGAAAGAAATTTAAAAAGTATAAATTATGAGCCCTCCTTGATTCTAACAATTATCAGAAGATAAAAATTTTAATAAAGAAAAATACAGTAAATGTCTAATGCCCAGAATCCTATAGGTAACAGAGTATAAAATGAGCACATTAAAAGCAAAAAAATACAAACTAACAACACACATACAAATAAAACCCATACTCTGACTTTATATTAAAACTATTATTCAGACTCACTTATCAAATTCAAATTAGGTTATATTTTATAAAAATTCCTACATCCAAAGAAGTAAAGCAAAACCCATAAGAAGCAGAAAGTACCTGTGCTGTATATTGGAAGATGTCAGCAATAATTCTCATGGATGGTTCTGGAGGAAAAATATAAGTATTTCTGACCATAAACTCCTTTAGTATATCATTCTGGATTGTACCAGTAAGTTTCTCTTTAGGTACGCCTTGTTCTTCTCCAGTTACTATAAAAGTTGCAAGAACTGGAATAACTGCTCCATTCATGGTCATGGAAACTGACATTTTTTCTAAAGGAATTCCATCAAAAAGAATTTTGGTATCTTCAACGGTGTCAATAGCAACTCCAGCCATTCCAACATCACCACGAACTCGAGGGTTGTCTGAATCATATCCACGATGTGTGGCCAGATCAAAAGCAACTGATAATCCCTGCTGACCAGCTAAATACATAAAGAAAAACAATGTAGGTTTAAGGAGTCTGGCATCAAAGTAAACTAATTTAAATTAACACTACTAAAGGTGTTGATTCGTCTCATCATTGTATACTTTTAAAACAGACATTTTTATGCTCATACATGTCAAAACAAATTAAGATACTTCATTTTCCTAAGTTGTTTACTATGTGGTAAAATGCACAAAATGAGTTGCAGAACAGAAAAATAAAACAGGGCGCCTGGGTGGCTCAGTCGTTAAGCGTCTGCCTTCGGCTCGGGTTATGATCCCAGGGTCCTGGGATCGAGTCCCACATCGGGCTCCCTGCTCCGCGGGAAGCCTGCTTCTCCCTCTCCCACTCCCCCTGCTTGTGTTCCTGCTCTCGCTGTCTCTCTGTCAAATAAATAAATAAAATCTTTAAAAAAAAAAAAGAAAGAATAAAACATCTCACTTATCTCATGTCTGAGGATTTTTTTTTATCTTAGCAATTTTTTTTTATAACTGAAAGTTTGTACTTCTTAATCCCCTTTACCTATTTTGCCCTTATCTAAATAATTTAAAGTAGAAATACTTTTTAAGATTCATGAAAAGATCTGGCTGTTTGCAAATAGTTAACATCATTTGTATCTGTATGCTTACTTATTTTTGTTTTTGTATTTAATATGGTCATAACAAGATGTCTTGGCTATTCAAATATTCTGGGAAACAGAATTAGGAACACCATGAAAAAAACTAAAATAGTCTAGACTAAACATAAGGTCAATACTCCATGTGCAATATACATTTATAAGTCCTCAAAATTAGCTTTCAAACAATATGATTTTAATACAGACCACGTAGAAGAAATAGTAGTTAATATAATTTTCAGAGACATGAATGCCAGACTGCACTAAATATATTTGACATTATCAATTGTTTATTACTTTATTTGGGCATCTTTTAAACCATTTTCCCCTTCAATTCCTATCTTGACAATGTTAATTAAAAGCTTCTCAAAGAAAAAGCCAAGGTCTGTTTTTATCATACAACTTCACCTAATTCCTTTTACATAATGTGCATTTTTTTTAAGATTTATTTATTTATTTGGGGGGGGCACAGAGGGAGAGGGAGAGAGTCTTTTTTAAGTAGACTCTGCACTGAGCACTGAGCGCAGAGCCCAACACAGGGCTTTATCTCAAGACCCTGAGTTCACAAACTGAGACAAAACCAAGAGTCAGATGCTCAACTGACTGTGCCATCCAGATGCGTCCATAACCTGCATGTTAATTGTTGTTGGCATTCAAGAATTTAGCACCTTAATCTGGCTCACCCATTCTTTTGACCACGGAAGTTGAAAAACATTCATCTTTCAGAGTACAGTCTTGACTACAAAATTATAAAGTGACTATCATCTTTACAGAGATTAACTAGTCTCCCTTCAAAAGAAGCCAAGAACAGGAAATGTATGTTTGATTATAAATATTATGTGTTGCATTAAAATCTCACCCTTAATATTATCTTTATAGAACCTATTGCTTTCTTCCACAGTACTAAAACCAGCATACTGGCGGATAGTCCAGGGCCTAAACGTGTACATGGTGGGATATGGTCCACGTGTGAATGGCTTCACTCCTGGAAGTTCTTCAGGGAAGTCCTTGGTATCCCTGCTAGAATATAAAGGCTTTATGGAGATCCCTTCTGGAGTGTGCCATATTAAGTCTTCTGGGTTTTTGCCTTTCAACTGCTTTTTAGCCAGGGCAGCCCATTCTGGATGAAGGGGTTGTCGCTGATGCAGAAGTCGCTGCCATATAAGCCTGGATCCTGGTGACTCTTTGAGCTGCTTCAGGTGGTGTGGTGAAAGCAAAAGAAGCCGAGTCTTAGCCCTCAACATGATGGACCATGAAAAACACTCAAAAGGAACAAGAACTGGCCTAGAAAAAGAAGCAGAGTACACATGTATTTACAAAAGGCAAAATGGGAACTATTGGTGAGAAGGGAATAAAGGTGGCATTTTAGTATCTCTTCTCCTTTTCTGGTTCCTATATTTGGTATTTTATAACTTTGGCCCCTCTTCTCCACAACCACTATCATTGTTCTAGTCTTTTTCCTCAGTACTTTCTTAGCTGGGTTTACCGCCAGTCTTAGACCCTCTAATCCATTCTACATACTGACACCAATGCAAATATGATCATGTCATACTTCACTTAAGATTTTTCAAAGGCTCTGAATTATGTAAAGGATAAAATACAACCTCCTAATTTTTTCATTGAAAATATTTTTATACCTACTTTATGACATGCATTGTGTTGGGTGCTGGAGAAAAAAGTGGTGAGCGAGACAAAAAGGCATTCAAGGCCTCTATGACTTGATCTCTGCATACCTCTCAGACTCATCACTGCTTTTGTCCTCTACACATTTTGTTCTAGAAATACTGGATAACCTACAGCTCCCTGCATATATCAAAGTTCTGTGACTTGCTCTTGCTCTTTCATCTACTTAAAATGTTCCTCTTTGGCTAATGTGGCTAAGGCATCATCTCCAATACACAGGGCTTTCTATGTGCCAGGCACTGCTGTAAGGACTTTACACAGAGTAGCATTTTAATCCTTACAACACCACCAAGACAGGTATTAATATTATCCCCATTTTACAGATGAGGAAACTAAGGCACAGAAGAGCCAGCATTTAAACCGCAGGCAGCACTAGGTTTGAGAGTCCTTGCATTTAAATAATATATTCACAGCCTCTCCCTGAACTCACAAGCTGGGCTAAATGAGCTCTTTAGTAATCCATACCACAGCACTTTCTCTGTTTACACATCTGTCATCCCCCACACTACAATATATTAGAACACTGTTTTTTATGTTTATATAAAATATATTTAAGATGTATTTTATATTTATACAAATACATGTGTATAAAATTTTATATAAATATATATACATACGCATATATATACTTCTCTGCTACTTTATAAACTGATTCTACATTAGAGGTGTATATTCCTGATAACTAGCACGGTGTTACACTAAGTGACTAAGTCTGATTTCATTACTTTACAGATGTAGAAATTAAGATCCAGAGAAATAAAGGAATAAATAAGGTTAAACAAAATTCCACTCTTCATCTGAATTACTAAATATATGTCAGCGTCATACAGCCTCAACATACAGAACCTAGGATTTTAAAAGATTTTGAGATGTAAATTTTATCAATATATTCATCATGCCATATAATGTATAAAGCAACAAGTAAAGTGAGCTTAAAATTGTATTTCCCATACCATCTCCTACCTATCAATTTAATGAAGCTTAAAGGAAAATAAGAATACCCAACATTTGTTAGGGGATTGTGAAACAAAAGACATAAACCCCTGGGGGGAATATTAACTGCCTTTACTACTTTGGAAAGCAAATTGGCAGTACGTACAAAAAGTGTCAGAACGGATTATGCCATTCCACTGAGGAACAACACTCCTGGGAAAGTTACTACATAAAAATACATGTTTCCTACAGTTTTACTTGTAATAAAGAAAATTTAGAAACATCTTCAATGTCTAACAATGTAGGAATAAGTGAATAGTACATACAAGTGATAGAATATCATGTAGCTATTAAAATATATTTAGAGGGGGCACCTGGGTGGCTCAGTCGGTTAAGCGTCTGCCTTCGACTCAGGTCATGATCCCAGGGTTCTGGGATCGAGCCCCACATCGGGCTCCCTGCTCATCAGGAAGCCTGCTTCTCCCTCTCCCTCTGCCTGCAGCTCTCCCTGCTTGTGCTCTTTCTCTCTGTCCAATAAATAAAATCTTAAATATATATATATACACATATATATACATATATAGGAAATACACAAAACTAATCTTTAATGTTAGAAGTCAGAAGAGTGGTTATTTATGGTGGCTAGGACAGAAAGGGAGCAAGAGGAGCTTTGGGGTGATGGTCTTGCTCCAAACACTAATTATAAAGAGGTACTCAGTTTGTGGAAATTCGTCAAACTGTACAATTGTGATATGTGCATTTATCTGTAAATATATTATACACAAGTCAAACTTAAAATATGTTATGCTTAGTTTCTTTAAAAAGGAAATAGGCTCAAAAAAGTATTCCGTGAAAGAGGATAAAACATTGTAAATGCAATATGTTCAACTGGGTAAAAAGTACATAGAACAAACTCTAAACAGAAATACAACAAAACAATTCCCATTATTCTTTTAAAGCTACTATGATTTTTATCCTATCATATCCATGGGGTCCTTGTCATCCATCTTCTTGCAAGCATAAACTACATGTACTAGCTTAAAAAGTAGGCGAGAAAAATAATTAATTTATGACTGAACCATTACAGTAGTAAAGATATAAAAGGTAACCTGAAAACTGCCTGAGTCTAGATTTGTAGACAGGACATATCACACTCATTGACATAAAATACTGGTTCCCCAAACCTGGACAAACGATAGGAAAGAGCCCTCTATTAGGTGACTTCCAGAAAATCACATGGCAAATTGGTAAAGGCTGAAAACAGACAGCATTTTTAGATAAGAACACAACTACTGCTGATGGCAACAGCACTTCAATTTTCTCAGAAGATCCATGAAGATGCTTCAAGCATCCAAGGAAGCAAAATGTAAAACAAATATGTTACTGACGATTAGAATGTGTTAAAGAATAATGATGAAGCCCACCCCCACAGCCCCCCAAAATATGCGTAAAATACCCACAGTTCTGAATCAAATAACTTTTCAAATAATGTGGTTTCACATTAATACTGCAGGAAAGGCTAGCCACCTCCGATGTTCAGCCAATTTGGTTGGAGATGACGACATCTTGCTCTCTTTCAAGATCAAACAGAACAAGTTAGTAATTTACAGTTTTGTATCAATTTAGACCTGTCTTTCCTATTTCACCTCTCACCCTCACCGCCACCTGTATACAGAAAGTCACCTTCAGTCCTGCCACCTCTTACAAAAAAAACCTCACAGTAACAAGAGCCGCAGCCTAGAGGGGAGGCAGCTGTGGAGCCAGAGCACCCCCGCGTCATCTTGCAAGCGCCCTCTGCCTAGCGGAACCTCGGGGTGCTCGGGTGGCCAGGGAAGACGGCGACATGGCCTCTGAGGCGAACAAGCACCTTCTTTCCAGCAGGACCTCCTAATTCCCACACACCACGCTGAAAGTGAGAGGTCGGTGGAGAATCTAAACCCAAGGAGAAGGCAGAGGAGAGCAGGGTGCCGTCATAGTGGGAAGGTAAATAAGGAAGGTGGGAAGAGAAAAAGGACAGGCTCAGAGGACGGGGTAAGTGGGGAGAGAGGAGCCAGAAGAATGGAGGGGTTGAAAGGCTGACGTATCTCGAGGTGCACAGTCTTACTCACTGGCCAGCCTGTCTCTGACCTCGGCTGTGGTGAGGGCGGCTGGGCTTCGGAGCTCCAAGCCCTGACAGCCAGAGGTCCACACAGCCGAAGCCCTCACTGACCTTGCGCAAAAGCCAGCTGGAGAAGGCAGGGGGCGTAGGCCGACACCGCCCTCCCTGCAGCCAATCTCATCGCGCTCCCGTGGGCGCGCTTTTGATGACGTTAGGGCTGTACCAAGATGCCCGCCTCTTCCACCCGCATTTCCGGCTTCTACCCGCCCACTTCCGGGCCTCGTCTGTTTTTCAAAGGTTTGGGCGCGAATTGCTCTGGCAGTGGCTCCCTGGAGGATTGAAGGGGTGTCGTCGGTGATCAGTGAAAGCTTTTAAACCGCTGGTGGATCCATCTTGCGGCGCGAGTTTTGCGGCCAAAGCGATTGTGGCAGACTCCGCGGCTTGTATCTCAGGAGCGTGAGGTGATTTTCCAGATGGATTTTCCGTATCTGCCCTTCGGGGCCAAGGATTGAAATATTTGATTTGCTAGGATGTAGTGAAGCCGCACCTGGTTCCTGGGTTCCGCCCTCCTTTCCCCAATTCATCTTCATCCTAGTTCTTTTTCCTTAATCTCCCGTGGCCCATAGTGGTGCGAAGTGCAGCCTTAGAGATTAGTGTCTTTGGGCATTGACGTAACTGCGGCCGGCAGCGTTGCTGTCCCGAGGCCTTTGTCAGGAGGTAAACATTGCGTTATTTGTGTTTCGCCAGACTTGGCGCTTGCCCCGTGTGCTTACACTGAGGCCTAGATTGAGAGACTTGGTTCCCACGAATTTCAGCAAACCGGTAAGAAAAATAAGACAAGTTAGGATGCCTCCCTGTTTCCTACGGAATAAGGAGTAAATTCTTCACTGTAGTATATAGTCTGGCCGCAAACTACTGTTCCAATCTTGTTTCTGTCCCTTACTCCCATACACATTCAAGTCTCGCTGAATTTTCCCTGTGCCCGAACGGACCAGTTTCTTTCCAACTGTTCTGCCGTCAGGCTTTTGCTGCTTTCTCTTAAATACTTCATTCCCGATCCTTCTGGCTAAATATTTCAAAATGTAATTACCATGTTACTTTTTTTTTTTTTTCTGAATACCGTATATCATTCCCCCCCAGACACACGCATACACATCAATTTGAATCATCCACTCATTTTTGTTTTATAATTTTTGTCACATGATACATAATTTTATAGTAATTGTTTTCATATCTGTCTCTACCCACTGTCACTGGGCTATGGTTTCCTGTGGATCTAAAGCAGGGCAAAATTTCTATTCATTTTACATTTACATTAAAGTTTCTATTCTAGTTCCTTTACAACTGGCCCAGTAGTGATAGAACATTGTGACTTACTTATTGAATTCTTACTATGTCCCAAGTATTGTTCTAGGCACTTTACGTATTCTGTACAAAATTTTAGCTTCACAAAAGCCTTTAATGTTGGTGCTTTTAACTTTAACCCATTTTACCAGGGGGGAAATTGAACAAATTTACTTGCCTGAGGTTGTACAGCTAGTTAAATGGCAGAGCCAGGATTTGGAACCAGGCCATTCATCTTTATTCCTGACTTGCTCTTGGCAGTGGTTCTCAATCTGAGGTACCTTCACACCAGGAGACATTTAATAATGTCTGGGGCAGTTTTGGTTGTCACACCTTGGGGAAGGGAGGGTACTAGCAACTAAAGACCAGAATACAGTTCATGGGACAGCCCTCACAACAAAGAGTTACTCCATCCAAAATGTTGATAGTAACGAGCTTTAGAAACTTTTTGTGCTATGGTTTATTGGCTTAAGTAGGTATCAGTGAAAATGGTGCAGCTCGTATTGCCGCTAGTAAAGAAACAGCTTTTTTTTTTTTAATTTTTAATCAGCTGCAACTGATTCTTTCGTACAATACAACCAAAAATTAATTACTAGTCAAACCCATAGAGTATATAAGACCAAGAATGAACCCTACTGTAAAATACAGACTTTGGGTGATAGGATATGTCAGTGGGAGTTCATGAATTATGGCAAATATACCACTCTGGTGTGGGATGTTGGTAGTGGAGAAAGCTGGAGGTACACCGGATATATGGGAACTCTCTATACTTGCTGCTTGATTTTGCTGTGAACCTAAAACATCTCTAAAAAAGAAGGTGGTGGGTTGTTGTTTTTTTTTTTAACAAATTACTGGGAAAATGGCATTTAAAAAGAAAAAAAGCCAATTATTTTATGATCAGATTCAACATACATAAAATTTTTGCCAAATTATGATAAAAGTTTCTAAATGAATATTGTCAGTTTCTATATTTAAAGGCACTATAGTAGTTTGTGAGTCAAATTTGAAGTAGCACTAAATTACATGTTTTTGAATAAAGAATATCAAGAAAAACCGATTAATAGAACCAAACTATGAATAAGTGCCAGCTGAGAGTTAGACACCAGAAGCGCCCACAGACTTTTAGAGTGGAGTGGAGTGGTTAGGAGGCATGAAGAGCAGGTGGCTCATGCTCTGGGAGGGTGGGCAGAGACAGGAGAGGAGAGCAGCTCAGGTGGAGGGCATAGTGTATGCATTACTCAAAGTGTGTTTGGGAAATCATCAAATCTAGCTAGAGAGAGTCTTATAAGGAGTAGTGGGAGAGAAGTATGGAAAGCTAGGCAGGGCTAGATTTTTAAGAACTATAAATGACATGGTAGAGTTGGATGTTGTGTAGTAGGTATTGGGGAAGGATTTTTAAATTTTTTTTTTTTAAAAATTATTTATTTGTTCCAGAATTCGGGATCAGAAACAACTTGGTAGGGCTGACTCATGTCTTTTCCATGCAGGGTCAGCTGCAGCATATTGGCTCAGGTACATGTACCAGGCTGGCAAGTTGGTACTGGCTATTGGTTGGGAGTTCAGCTGGGGCTTTTGCCTGGGGCTTTCAGTTCCTCTCCATGTTGGCATTCCTCATAGCATGGTAGCTGGGTTCCAAGAGCAAATATTTCAAACATGACGATGTTGCAGCTGCCGGTCTTTTCATGTTTAGGCCAGTAAACTAGTACAGAATCATTTCCACCATATTCTACTGCTCAAACAGCTACAGAGTCTGCCAAGATTTAAGATAAAGGGACATAGACTCCATCTCTCAATAACAGGAGTAAGAAGGAATTTGCACCATTTTTAATTTACCAAATGGAGTGAGGACTAAATTTCAGCCCTCACTTGCTCCCTCACCTTCTTCATTGAAAAACCTGTACTGCTATATGTATCGTAACCCTTCCAGGAGAGGCCCACAAGTGAAACTGTCATGTGGATTGGTTTTTAAGTCGGGGAAGGATAAGGGCATGGATGTCACGTTGAAAGAATTAGGCATCTCAGGAATCTAACACTAACTGGGTGTAGAGTACCACATTGTTCAAGAGCAGGGTAAAGTGTAATTTACCAGAGCTTTTTGTAACTGATCTTACATGTAGTCCCCAAGTATAGTGGTGATCTTTCAATTAATTATTTCCCTCCATTTTTGTTAATCTTACTGAAAAAAAAGCTTGAACCTTTACCTTTTAAAATTTGAAGAAATAGATTTATCCAAAGTAACTCCTTTATTGTCTCTCAATCTGCATATATAAACTATTAATCTATTTAACTCTGAATTTTTAGAAAAGGAATGGTGACTGGTATGTATCTAGCTGTATATGCCTAGAAAACATTTATATATATATAAATAAGATGTATAAACTACATATATGTATGTATGTGTATATGGGCATACCTCATTTTTATCGTGCTTCACAGATACTGTGTTTTTTACAGATTGAAGGTTTGTGGCAATCCCACTTCAGCAAGTCTTTTGGCTCCATGTTTCCAACAGCATTTGCTCACTTTCTGTCTGTTACATTTTGGGAATTCTTGCAAGATTTCAAACTCTTCCATTATTATTATATTTGTTAGGGTGATCTGTGATCAGTGATTGACTTGCTGAAAGCTCAGATGATAGTTAGCATTTTTCAACCATAAAGCTGTTTTAATTAAGGTATGTACATTGTTTTTTTTAGATATAATACTATTGCACACTTAATAGACTACATTATAACGTAAACATAACTTTTACATGCAAATGAAACCAAAAATTTCATTTGACTTACTTTATTGCAATATTCGCTTTAGCTGTCATCTAGAATGGAACCTGCAATATCTCTGAGGTATGCCTGTACATACATACACACACACACACACACACACTCCTCTATGTATACTGTACCTAACTTCTAAGCTATCTACTCCTTATGGCCTAAAGCAAGAATAAACATTCTATTCCTCTGTTCCTTTTAACAGTAATGAGTTTGGTGATAAAGGACTATTTGGTGATGAAGGACTTAAATTTTGTCATCGAAATCATCCACACTCCTGTGTCTGTTTTGTAATTTGTGGAAGGACAGAATAATCATTATACTACTGAGCTTTTTTAAAATGCAAATAGCTCAGGCAGAGTTGTAGCTTAAATCCTTATGAGTGACTTTTTCACTTGAATTTCCACAGCATAGATTCATAGTATGGACCCTAAAGATTATCTCCTTTCATCTTTGGCATAAGTCGAATGAGAAATCCATTAGGCTTAAAATAAGAAGCCCTGAGTATTACTCTTCAAATTAATATTATCTGTGACCAGAGGAAAACAATTTAATACTTTATATTTCCATTTTCTTGGGTCTAAACATGGAGATAATGTTATTTTATGGTGGAGTATAAAGTAAGAGATGCAAAAGCACTTTCACATGATTTTTTTAAAGCCATAAAAATAGAAGAAATTTCTAGGAATGAAACTGAATTAGATACATACTTCAATAATAATCAGTGTTACTTGTTTTAAAATATGTTTAAGTGTTCTAAAAACAATACTTCCCCAAAACTTTCATTATGATTTTTTTAAAGCAAACTTGGAACATTTATAGGTAGTTCTTTTTTCTTTTTTTTATCGGAGAGAGAGAGTGAGCACAAGCAGGGGGAGTGGCAGGCAGAGGGAGAAGCAGTCTCCCTGCCGAGCAAGGAGGCGATGTGGGGCTCGATCCCAGGACCCTGGGATCCTGACCTGAGCCGAAGGTAGCCGCTTAACCGGCTGAGCCACCCAGGCGTCCCTATAGGTAGTTCTTTTTAACAAAATATTCTGCAAGCTTAAGCTTATTTTTGTGTCCTTTTTATCTTCACAGATTTTTTGAAGCACTGTTACAATTGTTCTGTTTAGATTAAGATGTCTAGCAAAGCAAGTTCTTCCAAGAAAAGGTCTCAACAGTTAAAAAGAAACCCAAAAAGAAAAAATGATGATGAGGAAATGGAGTTACCAGAGAAAAAGGTAATGAAAATATTGAGTTTATCATTCAGAACTTTTTGATTAAAAATGTCATTTGTTCTATGTAAAGGAGTATGTGAAGACTAAAGGTCAGTTTGAGTACAAGTTATGTGGGAGTTGTTGCAACATAATTTGTAAAAATTCTCAGATGAAAATTGTTTATTTCAATTTCTAAAGATACTGATCAGAGAATTCTTTGTTGAGGAGGGGGTCCTGGGACATTGCTAAGGTGTTTGAATGTGAAGACTAGGAGTAAAGTGTGTACGCTTTACTTAAAATCTGTCAGTTGGTGAAAGAGATTTTTATTAACAGAGAAAAATTACCTTGGGAGGAATTAGCTTCTTTCTACCATAATTTTGCCCCTCTCTTACAAAAGAATATTTAAAATGTAAAAATTCTGTTGTGATTTATCCTATATTAGGCAGCGCCTATGTTTTTTGCAGGTAAAGTATGTAAGACTATTTCATAGGCAAAATGACTAATGATTTCTTTAACATATTCTTTCTCTGTAGAAGTAGCAATATACTTTTTCTATCTAGCCAGAAGATATATGAATACTCTTCAACATACATGACAAATATATTGCAAAGGTAGTATCTTTTTATCTGATGTTTAATTATGTGTGCGTTTTTCTCTCTAGGTTAGAAACATAGCAAAAAATAAAAATCCAAAGCATCTGCCTTCTGAAGGTATTTATTTTCTATATCTTGTTTAATTTGTCTGTCTCAAGATGTCTGTACTCATAAAAAAAATTCTCAGCATCTTGTTTATGAGCTGTACAAAAGCAAAAGATACTAGGGGCTCCTGGGTGGCATAGTCAGTTGAGTGTCTGACTCTTGATTTTGGCTCAGGGTCGTGAGATCCAGCTCCATGTCAGCTCTGCGCTCAGCGAGGAGTATGCTTGGGACTTTCACTCTCTCTCCCTCCCTCCCCACCCCATGTATGTTCTCTCTCTCTCTCTCTCAAATAAATAAATCTTTTTTTAAAAAAGCAAAAGAAAGTAATAAACAGCTGCATTCTCATTTTTGCAAGAATAAGTAGTACTGGTTAGTCAGTAATTTTAGTCAACTGAAATTTCACTTACCGCCTCTAGCAAAATATTGTGTAAGGTTCTAAATTGATAGGAACTAGAGAAAATCAAAGTGTCCCACAATCTGAATTATTACTGATCTAAGATATATAGACACCCTACTGATTTCTCTTTAAAACAGATGTGCTTCTGTCCTACCACCATTGCATGGATTAGTTTGGGGCTACTGTCTAATTTTGTTTGTAATAAATTAGTATGGAGTGGTCATCTTTCCTTAGGCATCACTTCATCTAAGAATTCCCTTTCTCTCCTCACCAACACCAAGCTAGGTTCCCTGGTTTTATACTTCCATAGTTCATGGTGCACTTTTTCTTTTGTAATGCTTTGCGTACCTGTAATTAAAATTACTTAGTCTCCCTTCTCTCCAAAACTAATCTATATATGAGCCAATAGTGTATCTCCTTTGTTTATCTCTTATAAGTAGAACAATACCAATAACCAAGTAGACCCTGAGTATTTTGTTCCAGTTGCCATTTAACATTTGGTAGAAATAGCTTTCTAGTCTTCTCAATGAAGCTCTTTAATTTAGGTCATTTCTGGGAATCAGACTTTTATATTGAATCCTAATAATTGTAGCCTGCTTCATCATTTAGAATTGTCTTGGGTTTGTATCTGCAGTATCAGCTAATAATATTTTAGTTAACATAATATTAGACAGCATAAGCATATTCAATGACTGGCATATTATGTCTGTGCAATAAAAAGGAAATTAAATAGTTTATGCAGTCTTATAATATTTTGGTTCTCATACTTCTATTAGCTTTTTAAAATAAATTTATACTTGAATCACTTTTTAAGTAAAAACATAAAATTTCAAGATTGACCAGAGTCTCTTCCTTCACCAGTAACAAGACAAACAGAGCATACTAATCTAAAACGGGTTAAGATAGCATCCAACAAGAGAAAAACCTGGCAGCCTCTTTCAGAGAGTAGTAGAGAGCACTTACAAACTATGATGGACTCAGTAATAATGTAAGTATGAAATTTTTGCATTTCATCCTTGATTTCTACCTATATGTTTTCCATAGAAACATATTTCCTTAGAAACATTTCCTTTTAAATGTCATTATTTATTTTATGGTGATAGGGTGTTTTGCAGGAAGTCGTTAATTTCAGAAGCTTAGGATTCCATCAATGAAAGAAAAATGAAGTCTATGTGGCATGACCTGCTATCTATAAACTTTAAACTTGTTCTATCACTAGGGATACTTTAAGAAGTTGAGTTCCAATTGACACTTTATATATAAGCTAACATGGTGGGGATACAAAGAAAATAAGACAGGATTCTGCCATCAAGAAGCTGAACTCACCTAAATTAATTATAATTATAGAATGTAATAAGAAGAACTTTGATTGTACCTTTGCTTAAAATCGTATTTCAATAAATAAATGTATGAAACAAACAGACAAAAAATAGTGGCAAACTATTTTCATTTTATAAAATTATAATCCTGATATCAAAACCTGAAAAAATAGAATGTACATACAAGCACACACCCTGAATACTGTTAAACCCCTTTCACTTATAATATAGATGTAGAATTCCTAAACTAGAAATAGAATCCAAATGTATATCTAAAGAATAATTAACACTAAACAAATAGAGTTTAGTTTAGGAACCTAAAGATTACTTTAGGAAAGCTGTCAAAACAACATAACAGATTAAATTAGGAAAACATAATATGATATTTTAATATCTGTTTTAAACCATTTGCTGAATTCAATACCAATTCCATATTTAAGAACAAAACAAAACAAAAATAAATAAAACTCTTTAAAGAACAGAAATGTAAGGATGCTTTCTTAACATGACAAAGAATGTCTACCTGGAACCCACAGCAAGTATTATACATAATGACAAAATCCTAGAGGCTTTCCCAATAAAATCAGGAATAAAACATGGGGGAAAAAAAAGTGTATTTGATATAAAATAAAAAGTGGGTGCACCTGGGTGGCTCAGTCATTAAGGATCTGCCTCCGGCTCAGGTCATGATCCCAGAGTCCTGGGATCGAGCCCCGCATCGGGCTTCCTGCTCAGCAGGAAGCCTGCTTCTCCCTCTTCCACTCCCCCTGTTTGTGTTCCCTCTCTTACTGTCTCTGTCTCTCTGTCAAATAAATAAATAAATAAAATCTTTAAAAATAAAAAGTGATTGATTCTACCTGGCTAGTGAGGAGGGGCACTTGAAAGAAAGCAGGGAGAAAAAGTAAACACATTATATTCATTGTGTTTCAAACTAGTATTTATTCAATCTTTTTTTTTCTTTTCTAGAGCAATTTTGAGTAACAATATTGGAGAAAATGAACGAGTTCAGTATCATCTTAACTATCTGAAGAAAAGGTAATGTAGTTATGCAATAGAATATTTTTATAAACTATAAAATAAATATAAAAATATATTTAAAATAAAATTAGTAGAAGTCTAATCTGTTTCTAGGTTACCAGAATAGACATGTGTGGGATATAAAAGTTTTTCTTTGATTTTGGGGTTTTTTTGTTGTTATTTTTGTTGTAATTTTAAGAAGGTGAATGACTTGGAAATGTATATTCTAAACTGCTGCATGCAGTTATGAAGTCAGTTAAGAGAATTTATAAAAATAAAGTCTGAAAATCACAAAATGCCTGCTTCTACAGTTCATTTTTTTGTAGTGGGATTTGAAAAAATATTTTGTCCGCTTTAACTCCATCTTCATTTTGAGCAATTTGAAGTTAATGGTTTACCATTCTTATCTGAGATTTATTCCATTACTGTGTTTTCACTTCAATGTTGTATTATATTATTTTCATAAGTAGCAAGTGTGATTTTCATGGTATTACTGCTCTTCATCTTATGGCAAGTCACAAATGGAAGTTTCTTTTCAAGTGCTCTTAAAGCCACACCACTGCCAATAATTTTCAGTAACTACTATTTGCACAGAATTTTTTTTCTTCTTTTGAAGATTGTATTTATTTATTTGAGAGAGAGAGCATGAGTGGGGGAAGAGGCAGCAGGAGAGGGATAAGCAGACTCCCCACTGAGTAGATCCCAGGACCCTGAGATCATGACCTGAGCCAAAAGCAAAGCCGCTTAACTGACTGAGCCACCCAGGCACCCAACTTTTTCTTTTCATAGAAAAATGTTCTACATCTTAGTTTTGGGTTTGCCTGAAACTAGTAGACTAATTTCTAGTCTAGTCTAGTTTACTAGTTTTTAGTCTAGTAAACTAGAGCTAGTAGACTTCTTGGGAAGTCTAAGCAAAAATTCTGCTTACTTTAAATATAGTTTCAACAATAGTAGCAAAACAGAAAGGGTGGTTGGGGGTGGGAGTTTGTAGAGAGGTTGAAGAGATTGAAAAAGGACTGCTAGAGGGGCGCCTGGGTGGCTCAGTTGGTTAAGCGACTGCCTTCGGCTCGGGTCATGATCTCGGGGTCCTGGGATCGAGCCCCATATCGGGCTCCCTGCTCGGCGGGAGGCCTGCTTCTCCCTCTCCCACTCCCCCTGCTTGTGTTCCTGCTCTCGCTGTCTCTGTCTCTGTCAAATAAATAAATAAAATCTTTAAAAAAAAAAAAAGAAAGAAAGAAAAAGGACTGCTAGAAGCAGGCCTGCCACCTACTTACAGGAATGACAGTCTAGTATTAAAAAGGAAGGAGTGTACTAAAAATGCCAGTATATAAGATAATACATAATAAAAGCTATTTATTGCCTTTTAATAGAAAACAAGTAAGTCCTATTTGATGTGTAAATGAGAATATTTTAGTACAATTAGATTTGCA
Organism: Mirounga leonina; assembly: GCF_011800145.1. NCBI lineage: Eukaryota > Metazoa > Chordata > Mammalia > Carnivora > Phocidae > Mirounga > Mirounga leonina. Next base: position 15,531,083 of record NW_023270807.1, read on the forward strand.
GGATTCTTAAAAAATCTTATTAAAATAAAAGTGTAACATGAATACACTCTACTATGTCAACAACACCTAATCATCATTCATAAAATTTTTCTATAGGGCAGACTTTCCCAAAGTATGTTCTCTAAAAACTGTAGTGGCTAACCCATTTTGTTTGACTAGCAACCCTGTTTTGTTTGTCTGATCATAGGTCTGCCCTATAGAAAACTGTTATGAATGATGATTAGGTGTTTTTGACATAGTAGGGTGTATTTATGTTACACTTTTATTTTAATAAGATTTTTTAAGAATATTACAAATCTAACCACTATTTAGAACATGTTGAATAGTGAGTGACCCTTTCACAGAATTAACTTAATAAACTTTTAGAAGAAATTTTTCATAAATGGATCTTTATTTTAGTTAAGAAATCAAGAACTTATTCCTCTTAGGAGTACTTATACACACAGGTTTTTATTCTTTTTTTTTTAAAGATTTATTTTAGAGAGAGAGAGAGAGAGATCAAGAGCAAGTGAGGATAGGGGCAGAGGGAGAGAAACCCAAGCAGACTCCATGCTGAGTGCAGAGCCAGACATGGGGGCTTGATCCCAGGACCCTGAGATCATGACCTGAACCAAACTCCAGGCTCGGGTGCTTAACCAACTGAGCCACCTAGGTGCCTAGGTTTTTATTCTTAAATGTGATGTCCTTCCTAATGACTGGATAACTGAAGTTTATCCCAACAGTTTAATGAAAATTGTGATTGGTGCGTTTTATATTGCCTACTTTTTTTCTTTACAAAAAGTAATATTTTGAGTAAGATCCCAGGAAGATGTGTTCTGTTTTCCACTATTTATGCCTGCAAATCTTAAGTAGTTGGGTTTTTGAGAACCCCAAAATGTTGCTATTAGCAAGAAGTAACCAAATTTAGATTTTCCTCCTTGATCTCTTCCTCCTGGAATCCAAGAATACAAGCTTTTAGGAAAGCTGTATTGCTCCCTGCTACCAGTGAGGGTAGTAATAGGTTAGTTTCCATTGGCGACCTAATCAACCTGGTTTGAAGGAAAATTTTGTAACCTTGTTGTGTTTTGTTAACTTTTCTGTTTTTAATTTGTTTTTTTCTTTTTATTTTTTTCTTCTATTCTTTCCTTTTTTTACATATTTAGAGAGGATTTCTTAACTTTAATATTGCACAGTATTCATGTTGATTGTCTTTTTTTTTTTAGTTTGCCTAGTATGCAGTTTTTTTTTAATTAACATATAATGTATTATTTGTTTCAGGAATACAGGTCTGTGATTCATCAGTCTTCTACAACACACAGCGCTCACCACAACACATACCCTCCCCAATGACCATCACCCAGCCACCCTATCCCCGCCCCCTCCCCTCCAGCAACCCTCAGTTTGTTTCCTAAGATTAAGAGTCTCTTATGGTTTGTCTCCCTCTCTGGTTTCTTCTTGTTTCATTTTTTCCTCTCTTCCCCTATGATCCTCTGCCTTCTTTCTTAAATTCTACATATCAGTGAGATCATATGATACTTGTCTTTCTCTGATTGACTTATTTTGTTTAGCATAATACCCTCTAGTTCCATCCAGGTCTTTGCAAATGGCGAGATTTCAATTTTTGATAGTTGCATAATATTCCATTGTGTGTGTATATATATATATATATATATAATATATATATATATTATATATATATATATATATACCACATCTTCTTTATTCATTTATCTGTCAGTGGACATCTTGGCTCTTTCCACAGTTTGGCTATTGTGGACATTGCTGCTATAAACATTAGGGTGCAGGTGCCCCTTCGGTTCACTACATTTGTATCTTTGGGGTAGATACCCAGTAGTGCAATGGCTGGGTCGTAGACGTGTTGATTGTACTTTTAAACAAAGCACTTTAATCTTAACATTTTATTTGCCTTAAACTCTGTGGGACTCACTTATCTTTAAAACCATTGTTAGAGTAACTGATAGAGAGATTCTTTTCATTGGACACATTGTCTAAGACAACTGAAATATAGAGTCCAGTGTCATTACAGAATAGTGTTTCATCTCTTACACAGCTATTCACAATAAAGATAGAATTATGTGCTATAGTAGTCTAGGAAACACATTCAGAAGATACAAGGAAAGTTTTATTTTAAAATATATACAAATGAAATTGTATAAATATATATAATAAAATTGATAAGTGTATAAAATAGAAATTTTTCCTTTCATGAAACAACTTAGGCGCCCCATGATTTGAGATAAATCTTAATAAATCGAAAGGCTAAAAGATAATGTATCATGGCTTTTTATGGGTGTCACTGCTAATGTTAGCTACTGTTAATAAAAGAATGTAATAGCCCTTGGGAATATGAGGACAGAAAAAAGATGGCAGCAGTATTTCAAACACAACAAAACAAAAAAATAAAATAAAATAATGGTTCTAAAAAGGTAAACATAATTTTTTTTTTTTTATCCCTAAGATTGCTACAACTGTGTGAAACCGTTAAAGTCCCTCCCAAAAAGCTGAATGATTTAACTAACGTGTCAAGTCTACTGAAAATGGAAAGGGCACAGCACAGAGCTAATGAAGAAGGTCTGGCATTATTGCAGGTATGAAATTTGAACAGGGAGTCCATAATTAGAGAGTTAGGAGAAAGGGGAAGAGAATAAGAAATTTTTTAAATTATCATGATATTCTCCTAATAGTAAATACTAGATTTTAGAACAGGGTTTTCATTAAATTCTTCTTTTTTTTTTTTTTTTTTGTTAGAGTAAAAACCTTACCTAAACTTTGAACCTCTAAAGTTAAAAGTATTTCTAATATATTAGTGATTAAGTAGCAGTTCTGTTTTTTTTTTTTACCTGACTTTAACTGAACTTCTAATCTTGATTATCAAATTATAGGAACTCATCACTAAATGCTAAAGAATTTCAAAACATATTGACAAGAAGAGCATATACTCCTTATTGTTGTTGTTATTATCATATGGCTAACATGTAACGAGGGCTTTCTGTGTTCTAGGTACTGCTCTAGGCACTTGTAGCTACATCCCTTAATTCTCAAAACAACTTAAGGAGGTCTGTGCTATATGATCTCATTATACAAATGTGAAAAGAGACATATTTTTAGCTGAACCTTAGACAAATTGCTTAAAGTTATAGTGCAGGGGCGCCTGGGTGGCTCAGTCGTTAAGCGTCTGCCTTTGGCTCAGGTCATGATCCCAGGGTCCTGGGATGGAGCCCCGCATCGGGCTCTCTGCTCAGTGGGGAGCCTGCTTCTCCCTCTCCCACTCCCCCTGCTTGTGTTCCCTCTCTTGCTGTGTCTCTCTCTGTCAAATAAATAAATAAAATCTTAAAAAAAAAAAAAAGTTATAGTGCAGATCTTAGTCCAACTGCAGATTCTGATTCTCGATCATTATCTTGTGGAAGATAATGGGAGATAACATTAGGTATCATGATTAACTTCAGGCTTTTAATTAGTGGATACTTGAACAGTTAGGAGAAACAAACTTACAGGGCTTATTAAGTAGTTATTAAAACCAAACTAGATTAGACCATATATCTCTTAGCCATTTCAAAGTAGTTTGTAGATAATGGTCCTTAGGTCTTTGTTAGCAATTTAGAAAATATAGAGTTGGTAGTAGGTTATGCAAGGAATGCATCCCCAAGGATTTCTAAGAATTCAAAAATCACAATTTATTCCAGTTTTTCCATATGATTGAGAATAACACTGGGTGGATTAGACTCTGAGCAACAAATTTACATATATTATAAATTAGTTACATATATTATAATTTATGTATATTATAAATTAATAAATTCCATATATGATAAATAGAAACTCACTTTCTTCCTAGTGTGAGATTATATTGAATTTTTATCCCCGTTACTACTTTTCAAGAGTATATTTTCAGCACTGACACTAGTTCCACCATGTAATGAACAGTTGGATGTCACTGACATAGGTTTTTTTTTAATTTCAGCTTTATTGGGCTATAATTATAAGATATTCAAAGTGTACACTGTAGTGATTTGATATATGTACACACTGTGAAGGATTCCCTCATCTGGTAAATTAACACATCCATCACCTCACATTATTTATTTTTTATTTTGTGTGTGTTAAGAACATTTAAGTTCTCTCTCAGCAAATTTTAAGTATACAATACAGTGTTACCGGTTATAATGACCTTGTTTTTCACATTAGATCATCACACTTATTCATCTTATAGCTGAAAATTTGTACCTTTTACTAACCGCTCCCTATTTTCTCCACTCCCCAGCCCCTGGTAACCACTTCCTTACTCTTTTTTTGTGAATTTGGCTTTTTTTTTTTTAGGTGATTTTAAAAGGTTTTCAAGTGTGATAATGGCAAAGTTATCTTAATATTTAATACTCATGTAAATCACTTGAAAGTAGTCAAAGATAGTAAATGATAGTGTGATTTTTGTAATACCGAGGGGCATTTCTGTATTCCAGAAAAAAGCATAAATATAGTTAAATGAAAAAAACCTTTTTCTATCCTCAACACTTCTGACACCAAATGTGTGGGTTTTTCACGAAGCACTTTTCCAGTTCTCTGGAGACACCAGCTAGGTGTCCTACAATTTCATCCAATTCTGACACTAAGTACCTGGATTTAGTGCAGACCCCACAGGTGAAGGGCTCAGTCCCACAAGCCTGCCCCCCACTTCAGATGCCAGTTGTACTTCTAACCAACCAGGTATAAATCAGGTGTTGCCGTGACCCCTTCCTCATGTTCAGTAATTTGCTAGAATAACTCACAGAATTCAGGAAGGCACTTTACTTACTATTTACCAGTTTTTTATGAAGGATACATTCAAGAACAGCCAAATGGAAGAGATACATAGGGCAGGGGATAGGGGAAGGGCACACAGCTTCTGTGCCTCTTCAAATATGTTGTCCTACCAGCGCCCCAAGGTGTTCCACTAACCTGGAAGCTCTCTGAACCCAGTGTCTAGAATTTTTATGAAAGCTTCATCAGGTAGGCAGAATTGATTATTAACTAAATCTCCCCTTCTCAAGAGATCAAGGAGTGGGGCTGAAAGTTCCAACCCTGTAATCACGTGGTTGATTGCTCTGGCAACCAGCCCTCATCCTCTCTGAATCATTCATTAGCATAAACTCAGGTAAGGTTGAAAGAGGCGTATTTTTTTTTTAAGATTTTATTTATTTATTTGACAGAGATAACAAGCAGGGGGAGCATCAGGCAGAGGGAGAAGCAGGCTCCCGCTGAGCAAGGAGCCCAACATGGGGCTTGATAGCAGGACCCGAGCCGAAGGCAGACACTCAACCGACTGAGCCACTCAGGTGCCCCAGAAAGAGGCTTATTATGAATAGCAAAAGATGCCACTGTCACCCAAATCACTCAACAAATTACAAGGATTTTAGAAGCTCTGTGCCAGAAACCAGAGATGAAGACCAAATACACATTTCTTATATCACAGCATTACAACAGTCTATGGTTTGCTTGCTTGACAGCCAGTTACTCAATGGAAGCACTGTTTGCATTTTGGGCATAAGAGTTCTTCACTGGCCTACTAGAATCTTTGAACTAGGAATTTGTATGTCTTGTCTGTATCCATCAGTTTTCTGTTACGTGCCTTACTTAGAACCACTGCCTTTTCCCACAGAAGCCTAGAGTTATTCTTGGTGGTGACTTTTCAAAACCTGTATCAGCTAATAAGTAACAGAAGTTGTATTAATTGAGCTCCCTCACTCAGTGATGGTGCTACAGAAAAGGCAGTGGTGAGCAAAGTCTCGGAGACTGAGAAGATGGTATAGGAACTGCTGGGGCTTAATTTTTTAATCCCTATGGACCTCTGCATAAGAACAGCCATAGGGGTGCCTGGGCGGCTCAGTTGAGCGACTGCCTTCGGCTCAGGTCATGATCCTGGAGTCCCAGGATGGAGTCCCGCATCGGGCTCCCTGCTCAGCAGGGAGTCTGCTTCTCCCTCTGACCCTCCCCCGTCTCATGTGCTCTCTCTCTCTCATTCTTTCTCTCAAATAAATAAATAAAATCTTTAAAAAAAAAAAAAAAAAAGAACAGAGCCATAGGATTTCATAACCAGAGTTAGCATAAGAAAATATAAAAATAAGGACAAAAAATAGCAATCCACAGGTAACAAAAGCATGCCAAAAACATGTGTTCACAAAACAGATGAACACTAACCTAATTCTTAAGCAAACTGAAAGAAATTCAGAAAAACAGTAGAGGGTATGGAAAAAAATCATAAATCGGTATTAGAAATACTAAAAACTGAAGCTACAGAATTCAGGAAAAAATTAGAAGTAAAAGAAAAAACTTTTCAGATATGCAGACTAAATTAGAAGAAGTAAAGCAAATGCAACAGATAAATGCTTAAAATAAATAGTAAAATAAAGGAGAAAATTTTAAGAATCAAAAAGAAACATTTTTTTAAAGTTGAGAAAAAGTGACAAAGTAAAAGCTCAGCATAGAAAATACGGCATAGGTATGGTAGGCATACCCAAAGAAGATAACCAAAGCAATGGACCAAAATAATTTTTTTTAACTACAATGGAAATTTTTAGTCCTTATTATATTAACTGTTTTCTTTATTCATTGTTGTTATTCATTCCCTCTATAGTGGGTTGAATAGTGGCCCCAAGTCCTAGCCCTGGAACCTGCAAATGTGCCCTTATTTGGAAAGAGTCTTCCCAGATATAATTAAGGATCTCAAGAGATCATCCTGGATTATCTTGGGTGGGTCCTAAATACAAAGACTAGTGTCCTTAAAGAGACAAAAATGTCCTTAATAAGAGAAGGAGACATGGAGGAAAAGGCTGTGTGAAAAATGCAGAAATTGGAGTGAGCAGCCACAAGGAATGCTGATAGCCATCAGAAGCTGGAAGAGGCAAGAGAGGATTCTCCCTCAGAGGTTTCAGAGGGAGCACTGCCTTGCCAACACCTTGCTTTGGACATTTGCTCTCCAGAACTGAGAGAGAATAAATTTCTGTTTTCAGACACCAAGTGTGTGGCAGTTTGTTTTGGCAGGCACAGTAAACTAATACATGTGGTAACACACATTTGTATTGGACAGCACTCTCTAAATCCAAAAACCAAGTCACAGGAAATTCAGGACCGAGGAATAGGTTAAACCTGACTGGCAAATTCTGCAAAGCAAACTATGTAGTTTCCTGTACAAATCAGTTGGAAAGAACCAAAAAAATTGGAGTGGGAAACTATAGATGAAAGGAGACTTAATATGCACTTACTGGAATGGCCGAAATCTAGAACATGGACAACAACAAATGCAGATGAGGATGTGGAGCAAGAACTCTCACAGCTGATGGGAATGCTAAATGGTACAACCGGTTTAGAATACAGTTTGGCAGTGTCTTACAAAATGAAACCTACTCTTACCACACGATACAGCAATCATGCTCCTTGGTATATTATACATGTATGTTTGAATATTGCACATGGATGTTTGTGACAGCTTTATTCATAATCGCCAAAAGTTGGAATACCAAGATGTCCTTCATTAGGTGAATGGATAAATAAATGTGGTACCTCAGACAATGGAGTATTATTCACCACTAAAAAGAAATGAGCTATTGGGCCCTTAAGAGACATGGAGGAACCTTAAGTGCATATTATAAATCATAAGTGGAAGAAGCCAAACTGAAAAGGCCCCATACTGTATGATTGCAACTATATGATAAGCTAGAAAAGGCAGAACTGGAGAATAAAAAGATGAGTGGTTGCCAGGGGTATATAGTGATTTAGAGATGGATAGACAAAGCACAGGAGATTTTTAGGCCATCAGTCCTTGGGCTCTGCTACATTCACCGGTCTTCCAGGATCTCTGATTGTAGCAGTTTTGCTGAGTTTTTGAGGAAATATGCTTGTACGTGGGTTGTATCTCCTTGTTCCATGGAAATTAAATTTCCTTATAATGAATTATTATGTTGGTAAATTAGTTTCTCAGAAGTCTGTTTTGTGAAAGAAAAAAAAATTACCAGTTTCTTCCAAAAATGTTTCCATATATGTGGTATTTAAAAAATATGTATATGTATATTAATACCTATTTGGGTTTCATTTAATAATGTATTTAGTTTAAAACATTAACTTTCTGATTCTCACTCAGGAAGAAATAGATAAAATAGTAGAGACCGTAGAGTCAATGACTGGGAATATTCAGAGCCTAAAGAACAAAATTCAAGTTCTGACAAGTGAGGTGGAAGAAGAAGAAAAGAAAGTAAAACAGGTAATTGTTTAATAATGCATTCCTAGAGTGGATAAATTTTTTAATGCTTGTCTCTCAGCAAGACAACTTTGAATGTAAAAAGAGAGAAATCAGCCTTTTGAAATAATCTGTAGCGTTCTTTTTCTACTTTAGATGTTTCACATAGATAGTAGTGGGGTACTCTGTCTTCCAGAACTTTCTCAGAAGAGTCTCAAAGCACCCACACTTCAGGTAAATGCCAATTTTCCATATCAACTATATCATCAGTTATGAAGCACATATATAAAACCATAATATCCTTTTCCTCTTTTAAAACAAATGAAATCCAAGATACAAGTTTTTAGGCAACATTGTTTTTCTCACTTGACAGAATAGTTCGAACATCTTTATTTGTGAGCTTCTTTCATGTGGATCTCTCGTTCTTGTCAATAACTGTAACATTCCATTGATGAAGGTATCACACTATAATTCGTGAATTACTGGTAGAAATAAATGATTGTTGCAGTTACATAAAATGCTCAGTATACCCTTGTATATGTATCTTTAGGTATTTGTGTGGTTGTAACTGTAGGATAGATTTCTGGAAGTAAATTCCAATAGTTGAGTTTATTTATGCGTCTAACAGTGGCCTATAACTCTTCATGAAATAGTGTTGTGTTATTTGTAGTTGACTGTATACTGGTATCTGTTTTCACAGGTTCCCAGTAGCTATTATAGTGTAAATGCTTATAGTGGTAGAAAGTCTTCAAGTTTCTCAAAAATAATTTAAAATAGTCCTATCTGTAGTCCACTTAGGGTAAAAGGAAAGGGAATGGACAGAGGTAAAACAGAATAATACAGTTTGGAAAGAACAAGAATGAGTTGATGATTACTGAACTTGGGTGATGGGTATTTGAGATTTATTGTACCATTCTCTCTAAATAACATACATTTGACATTTCTCATAATAAAAGGTTAAGAACTATTTATATGGGTCAATGTGGTCAAAAGGTACAAACTTGCAGTTATAAAATCAAAGTCTTGGGGATGTAATGTAGAACACAGTGACTGTAGTCAATGACACTGTCTTGTATATTGCAAAGTTGTTAAGAGAGTAAATCTTAAAAGTTCACATCACAAGAAGAATTTTTAACACAAGAAGAATCTAGATGTTAACTAGACTTATTGTGGTGGTGATTTTGCAGTGTACACAAATATCACATCATTGTGTTGTGTACCTGAAGCTAATATGATGTTATGATGTTATATGTCAATTATATCTCAGTTTTAAAAAAAAATTTAAACTAATTGTACTATTACACCCACAGAAAGAAATTTTGACATTAATTCCAAACCATAACGCTCTTCTGAAGGACTTGGATGTTCTCCATAATTCAACCCAGACAAGGAATATGTTAACTTTCATCGAAGAAGCTTATAAGAGACTGGATGCCTCTTAAAGAGTTTTTTTAGACTGTTCTGTACTAATTTAATGTTTATGAGTTTGTAAAACTGTTAGCCTATGATGATACTGCAGAGGCTGAGGCTTCTTCAGGTTTTATTTCCAACATATACTTAAAATTAGCTTCTGTAGATCTATTAGCATCTAATATAGTCCTAAAAACTGTTTTTAGTAGTTGCCAAATCTAGGAACTCACATTTCTATTGTGTCTCTGGTTGTTTGAGCCACAGTCTAATGATTTATAATGGCTGAATAGAGCTCATTTATTGGTTAGTGCAGAGGAACTGTGATACTGTAATGTAATATATGTGAAGTGTGTATAGTGCCCAGTACATAAAAACATAATTGTTTGCAATCATTATTATTCTTTAGTTCATGACTTGCATTTTCGTCTAGTCATCTGGAACTTGAGAAATCCCCAAATGCCTTTATTTCTTTTACATAACCCTCTAGACTTTTTGTGACATAATTAAGATTTGCCAGGTGTCTTTACCTTTGGGGGTAGCATGAACATTTTATTTCTTTGGTTGGATTATTGACTAGATGTTCAATATTTTCCACTGTCATCAAAGCATACTTTTATTTAAAAGGAACCTAAGCACATTTATTCCCTTAAAAGAAAAATCAAACCAAAAAAACCCTTTCTATAAACCTTGTCTCATTGTAATAATGTTAGGAGTTAGTTGGACAGTTAGGTAGTCAGGGCCAGGGTCCTCAACAAGAAAACATGGAGTCAGGACAGCTAAGACAAAACAGTACTAACATCCTGTTTTGCAGCTTAGACAAGACTGTACTAGCATTTTGTTTTGCAGCCTTTGTAGAAATGATTCTGCAAAATGTCCTAATGCTCTTGTTAAATCAAACCCTCTCTGAGGCTGAGAAACATGGGGTCCTGGCCACCACTGAAAAATATGGGGACGAACAGCAACTTCATTACCAGGGCATGGGTGAGCCCTTGGGTGCCTTCCAATTCCCAACTGGAGCCCAAGCTGTCCCTCCACAAGACCCCAGTTGGGACCCTAATGATCCCCTCAGAAACTGGTACCTCAGTCACTTCCAGGCTTGCATCCTAGAGGGATTAAAAAGGTCAAAGGTTAAGCCCCTGAATTATGCCAAGTTGCCTACTGTCACCCAAACTCAAGAGGAAAACCCAACAGCCTTCTTAGGTTGAGAGAGGCTCTCAGTAAATACAGCTAACTCCCCCAGTTCTCCCAAGGCCGAGATCATTCTCAAAGACAAATCTGTGAACCAGTCGGCCCCAAATACTCGAAAAAGGTTGGCAGTTGGCCCAGGGGGGACCCTAGAAGAGCTCTTATGAGCTGCTAACCAGGTCTTTTACAATGGGACCAAGAGGAGAGTAAGGAACAAGAACAGAGACTAAGAAGTCCGAGGCCCTAGTTTCGGCCTTATATACTGTTACCAACTCAGCCCCTCAAGGCGCTGATACCAAATGCCACTTCTGTGGCCGCCCAGGGCACTGGAAGCAAGAATGCCCTCAAAGGCAAAAATCAAAGCCCTGCAACCCCTGTCCTACATGTGGAGGAGGACACTAGGAATCTGAATGCCCTTGAGATCTCAGTCTCCAAGGACTCAGACAACCAGCACCCCAGACAGGGACTGATGGGACCTGGGGCTCTTCACAGTGGCTCCCCCTGAACAGTTTGCCATTGGGAACCCAGAGCCTCAGGTAATTCTGGAGATAGAAGCAAAGCCAGTCAATTTCCTTCTTGATACTGGAGACACCTTTCCTGTTCTACTCTCCACCCTGGGCCAACTGTCTAACCACAACGTTGTTGTTAAGGGCGTCACTGGACAACCCACAACCAGATTTTTTTCTCACCCACTGGGATGCACTAGGGAGATCTAATTTTCTCTCACTCCTTCTTAATAATGACTGAGAGCCCCACACATGATAATTCTATAGAGATAATATGTCTAATCTGGGAATTCTCATGTTGATAACCCCCGGACAGACTGGCAATTGCCTCCCCTTAATAGAGGCTTATATTTATCCCCAGGCCTGGGCAACTCAGAAGAAGTGGGTCAAGCCTTAACTGCAGTGTCTGTCCACATACACCTTAAAGACCCCACAACTTTCCCTTGTCGGAAGCAATACCCTGTAAACCAGAATCAAGGGAGGGCCTAATAAAAATCATAAATAATCTAAAGCAGCAGGGGCTCCTTAAACAATGCAACAGCCCATATAACACCCCAATTTTGGGGGTACAGAAACCTAATAAGGGGGCACCTGTGTGGCTCAGTCAGTTGAGTATCTGCCTTAGGTTCGGGTCATGATCCCAGAATTCTGGGATTGAGCCCCCTCATGGGCTCCCCCACTCAGCGGGGAGTCTGCTTCTCCCCCTGCTCAAGCTCTCAAATAAAATCTTTAAACAAAAGAAAGAAGGGAGGGAGGAAGAAAGAAAAAGAAAAGGAAAGGAAAGAAAGGAAAGAAAAAGAAACCTGTGGTTCCAAACCCTTATGCCCTACTGGCTCAAGTCCCCTCAGACAGTTTTAGACTTAAGAGATGCCTTGTTTTGCATTCTGCTTCATTCAGATTCTCGGTTTCTGTTTGCATTTGAAAACCCCACTAATCTGACCACCCAATTAACATGGACACTTTTACCTGAAGGATTCCGAGATAGTCCCCATTTATTTGGGCAAGCCCTGTCCCAAGATCTCTCAGATTTTTCAGCTGAAAACTGCATCCTACTACGATATGTGGATGATCTATTATGTGCCTTCTCTGAGCAAAGCATTCAAACTGGCCCCCAGAAACTTCTCAACTTCCTGGATACAAGAGGATATAAGGTTTCTCAGCCCAAGGCTCAATTATGCAAGACATCTGACAAGTATCTGGGCTTTGTCCTCACAGAGGGGACAAGGAGACTGGGAGAAGTTAGGGTTCAGCCTACTACCGCCTACCCTCTCCCTAAAACCCTAAAACAAAGGGTTTTGGGGGCATAACAGGGTACTGTTGCTTGTGGATACCAGGGTATGGAGAAATAGCACACCCTTTTTATCGATTGCTCAGGGACACCCAGACAGCCGGTACCCACCTATTAATGTGGAACCCAGAGTCAGAAAAAGCTTTTAAACACCTCAAGGGGGCCTTGCTCAGTGCCCCAGCTTTAAGTCTTCTTATCAGGAGGGCTAACAACTTGTATGTGACGAAAAGAAAGGGAATGGCCTTGGGTATCCTAACCCAGGCAGTGGTGGCAGCGCCCTTTTGAAAGAGGATCTTACCATACACACCCCCCATAAAATTCAAGGTCTCCTGTCAACCGATGGCAATCACTGGCTCACAGACAGCTGCCTTCTGTGGTACCAGGAACTATTAGAGGGTCCAGTCATGCAAATAAAAACCTACCAACCTACCAGGGACCCTCAGACCTCTGGGGATGGTACCCTGGCAGCGCCCCTGACTGGCAAGAAGCAGGTAGGTCATCACTCCCTTTCCCTAACGGCAGTTAGGGTCACTCCTTCAGAGAGGGGAATGTTCGGAGTTAGTTGGACAGTTAGGTAGTCTGGGCCAGCAAGAAAACATGGAGTCAGGAGAGCTAAGACAAAACAGTACTAACATCCTGTTTTGCAGCTTAGACAAGACTGCACTGGCATTTTGTTTTGCAGCCTTTGCAGAAATGACCTCTGCAAAACGTCCTAAAATGAAACAATTAACCACAAAGCATTTGTCACTATCACAAGCTGGGGCAGTTAAGACATAAGTCCCCACATGTCAGCCCCAAAAGACCATCAGCCCATCGTGATCAAAGCCCTGATTAGCACGTCTAAGTACACGCTGGTTGCTTAAGATAGTTCCGCAAAAGAGCTCATTAAAAACCCCTAGACTTTGAAACTCCAATGCAACCCTCTGGGGTCCCCTCTCTCTTTGGGAGCTTTGTACTATATCGCTCAATAAACTTTGCTTTGCCGCCCACCACTCTTCATCTGGTCTACCTCTTCATTCTTCAAAGCAGCATGACCAAGAACCGTGGGCACTAAAGGAAAAATCCTGAAACAGTAAGTATATACATGTGAATAAATTATCACTTAAATATATTAAAAATCTTTTCTAGTCACTACAGTATATTGTCTGGTTTGCTTTTATTTATTTGCAAAATAAAATAACTGCAATTTCTAATTATTTTTCTTTCTAACCTAGAATATCTTGTCAGTTATGATAGAAGGTACCATAATTCTGTTGATACCCTCCAGGCAGAAACCACCAAGAACACAGCTTTAGTTAAACAAGTTCAGTGTAATGCTCATTGCAGTGAGGGAGACCACATTATCATGTGGAACCCTGAGGAGCTTAGTAAAAGGGTCAAAAGCAATATCCTCTTAAATAATAGTTAGGGGCGCCTGGGTGGCTCAGTCGTTGGCTCAGGTCATGATCCCAGGGCCCTAGGATCGAGTCCCACATCAGGCTCCCTGCTCCGCGGGAAGCCTGCTTCTCCCTCTCCCGCTCCCCCTGCTTGTGTTCCCTCTCTCGCTGTGTCTCTCTGTGAAACAAATATTTTTTTAAAAAAAAAGGAAATAATAGTTAAGGAGAACATTAAAGGATTTTAGAGGAAAAGTCTTAAGAAAGGAAACTAGTAGTGCAGCATTTAAAGAAAATATTTTTGTGTACTTTGTACTGCCTGTTATATGCCAGGCAAAGCATATAGAAATAAAAGATAATACAAAATCTCTATAAAACCCCTCACTTGGAAACTTAGAACTTCTTGTTTTTAAAGTGATGAATAGGGGCGCCTGGGTGGCTCAGTTGGTTAAGCCTTCCGCTCGGGCCATGATCCTGGGGTCCTGGGATTGAGTCCCACTTCGGGCTCCTTGCTCAGCAGGGACCCTGCTTCTCCCTCTGCCTGCCACTCCCCCTGCTTGTACTCTCTTCTCTCTGTGACAAATAAAATCTTAAAAGAAAAAGAGGGGCACCTGGGTGGCTCAGTCAGTTAAGCGGCTGCCTCCAGCTCAGGTCATGATCCCAGGGTCCTGGGATGGAGCCCCACGTCAGGCTCCCTCCTCAGCGGGGAGCCTGCTTCTCCCTCTCCCTCTGCCTGCCGCTCTGCCTACTTGTGCTCTCTCTCTCTCTGTCAAAAATAAATAAAATCTCTTAAAAAAAGTAGAGTGATGAATAGAGCCCAAACTCACTGATTTTTATCATTAGTCATGATGTTTTGATGGGGAAGGAGGAGTTAGATTAAAGTCTCTTGTTCCTCTCAGAACATCTACTCAACAGTTATTGTTCAGCGGGAATTTTTACTCTCCACTTTTGCTGAGTGATATTCTTCACCGTGCATGAACTGGTCATATTACCCTCTTACAGCTTTGAAAACTATGTGATCTAATTTTGAAAGATCTACAGTATCTTCTGGCAGATAGCAGGCAATCCAAAACATACACAATATTTTCTTTAAAGGCTAAATTTTGGTATACCCTTTGTGAAGAATTTAAGAGTTAATTATAGACCCAAATAAAATTAAAATTCAAGTGCTCATGATCCCAATAATTCAGATGGCTATCCTCCTACATAGTATCTTCACTCACCTAAGTTCTCACACGCACAAGTCATGCCAACTACAGTCCA
The DNA here is from genome assembly GCF_011800145.1 of Mirounga leonina. Taxonomy (NCBI): domain Eukaryota; kingdom Metazoa; phylum Chordata; class Mammalia; order Carnivora; family Phocidae; genus Mirounga; species Mirounga leonina. The sequence continues at coordinate 15,546,314 of NW_023270807.1, forward strand.
ACTCCTCTCCACGAGTGGAGAGTGCCACTTGCCACCAACTTTCAAGTGTAAAAATATATTTTGGAATGAAAGACATATAGTATAAATACATAGTGTAAAAGAAGGAAGGTAACTTGTGATTTGGGAGGCGAATGGGTATCCTGTACAGATATGTGGCAGAACTTAGTACACTGTCAGTCGTTTAAAATTCTTATTTTTTAGGAACCCTTCCATTTTCCCCAACTTTAATTTGGGTATATGTTTAACAAACACGTTTTGCTTAAATATTAGACACCTGAACTGGAACCTAAACTTAAGGGATTTACTTTCCTTTATTTGGTTAGATAGAATTTCCTGGCATTCTCAACCAAAACTATGCAGGTGCGCCTGTCAAACTTAGCATGTAAATCATTCAGGTTGGCTTAGTTTCCAAACATAAGTCTTCTAAATCCTCTCATGTTTCATTCATTGTCAAGAAATACTCAGCTTTGAGGAAGGGAGAGGAAAGAAGGAAAGCAAGAGCATAGAAAAATTCAGATTTCCCTTTTGGGCTTTATCATGTGTAAAGTAACTGAGCCATTTTTGTATTCTAACTAGCTTTTTTTTTTTTTTTTAAGATTTTATTTATTTATTTGACAGAGAGAGACACAGCGAGAGAGGGAACACAAGCAGGGGGAGTGGGAGAGGGAGAAGCAGGCTTCCCGCGGAGCAGGGAGCCCGATGCGGGGCTCGATCCCAGGACCCTGGGATCATGACCCGAGTCGAAGGCAGACGCTTGACCGACTGAGCCACCCAGGCGCCCCTAACTAGCTTTTCTTAAGAGTTGCTGCCACTGAATGTATTTCTTTGCTACTAAACCCCACCTCAGGCTCTTTCCCCCGCCCCTCCCCCCACTCACTCACTCTCTCTCAAATAAATAAAATTTTTTAAAAAGTTATCAATATACCCGGATCAAAAAGAAAACAGTCTGCTTTTCACATCCAGTAATTGTCATCTAATACAATTTCTCCAGTCACTTTCAGCTACCAGCTACCCACTGTGTTACTTAAACAAGCAACTTCAAGTAAAGAATGCCCCAGGGACCCCAGGGTGACTAAGTTGATTAAGCATCCGACTCTTGATTTCAACTCAGATCATAACCTCAAGAGTTCAAGAGTTCAAGCCCAGCTTGGGCCTCCATGTTCAGCGGGGAATCTGCTTGAGTTTCTCTCCCTCTCCCTCTGCCCCTCCCCACCCCTGTTCTCTCTCTTCCTCTCTCTCTCTCTCTCTCAAAATAAATGAATAAATCTTAAAAAAGAAGGAATGCCTGGGTGGCTCAGTTGGTTAAGCATCTGCCTTTGGCTCAGTCATGATCCCAGGATCCTGGGATCGAGTCCCTCATCAGGTTCCCTGCTCAGCGGGGAGCCTGCTTCTCCCTCCGCCTGGCACTCCCCCTGCTTGTGCTCACTCTCTCTCTCTCTCTGACAAATAAATAAAATCTTAAAAAAAAAAAAAAGAATGCCCTAACTTTCCCCTTCATTTGATCTTGACTTTATGGGACATAAAGATGATAAACAGTATCCTTCCATGTGACCACATTCAAATCGAAGCACTCTTCACATGCCCTTGAAACATTCATACTGCTTCTTATCCCGAAACTCAGGTATTGTGTTGTGGGCCAAGATGCCCATGGAAGTGTCTACATGTCACTTGAAATTGCAGCCATTTGAGGGAAGCAAGTAAACTCTGACTTCTCATTTAAAAGAATAGGGTAAGAGAATTAGATTATCAAAAATACTCTCAATTCCACAAGTATACTCTTTAGAGAGTATCCCTTTGTCAACTTTGGAAGTTTAGGGTAGCAAAATAATTTTCTTCAAAATAGATGAAAGTATAGGGGTGCCTGGGTGGCTCAGTCTGTTAAGCGTCTGCCTTTGGCTAGGGTGCTGATCTCAGGGTCCTGGGATCGAGCCCCGCATCCGTCTCCCTGCTCAGTGGGGAGTCTGCTTCTCCCTCTGCCTCTGCCTCCTGTTCATGCTCTTTCCCTGTGCCTTGCTCTTTCTCTCTCAAGTAAATAAATAAAATCTTAAAAAAAAAAAAAAAAAAGAAAATATATGAGGTCATTACCTCTCTGTCATTTTCTTATTGTACCCCATTCACCTGGGTCCCATTCCTTTTTATTCTCTTTCATGAGATCTTAACAGATAGTGGGTTTGGGGTCTAGAAAATGTCCATCTTTAAATCAAGATTAGTATTCACTGTTTTTTACACCATAAGTCTAAATCTGAGAGAAAGGAAGAGATTCAGTGAAAATACTGGTGCTGTATGCATGATGATTTTCACCTGACACCATAAACTCCTCCCTATCTACAGGTGTGGGCACTTTTTTGTTTTTTTCTCTCCCTCCTCTTTCCACTAAAGACTAATTAGGGAAGTAGGCTTGAAGAATAAACTCACCATTTATACAGAAGGAACCACTGACCTGATACAAACTGAACTCTCAACAGCAGGTAAGCATTTATTCATTAAAATAATAAATTTCAAATCATTAATTATAATTGCAAGAAGAAATGGGAGAAATAGAGAGGAGAGACGAATTTCAGCATTATACAGGAAGGATAAATCATAATTAGGTTTACGGGAAAAGGTTTGCTTTTTGTTTTTGTTTATCCGTTTTAAATTTTGATATGAGGAAAATAAGCATTACAAAATATAAAATCATTTGCATTGATAGGAGCACAACTAGAGAAACAGATAAGACAGGAATCTCTGAAGGGAAAGCCTATCTGAAAAATAATTACTAACACTGGATCACAAGTGCTTTAAAAAAATTTCCTTCCTCATTAACAAACGTCCCCCATTGTACTGTAAGTGCTGTGTTACCTTATAAAAGCAGAGATCTTATACTTTATTTATTTATAAGAAAGGTCTCTCAGGAGAGTGTTATGCTTTCATTGTCTGATTAATGTTAATAAAATATTTTAGGTGCTTGTTATGTGCTGATGGACGCTTCAGTGCCCCAAAGAAACTTGAGTTCCTAAAACTTAAATGAGTATAATTAATTATATTCCTTGACAAAGATTTCAGTTAGTGAGTCTGTTGTTGATAACTGTTCAGCCAGAGGAATTACAAATCTTCACCTTCCAATTCTAGAACACATATGAATTATGGGGAATTCATAATTGATTGGTGAGATTATGACACTCTGATCTTATAGTTCTCAGAATTAATGATTGTCATTATGACTTTCTAATATAATTTAAAAATCTGTGAAATATATTTTCTGCATCTTTGAGAATTTCTTCATTCTGCTTTGTGGGCTTTAAAACTATCTTTGTATTTCATAAAAGAAAGGTCCTTATGAAATTCATCTTTGTTTACTGGAAGAACATTGTCCATTGTTGTTCATTAATCATAGTGCCCTCTCTCTGTGAACCCATGGGAGAAATGTTTCTCTGATTTTAATGTCACCAATATTTGTCACTCTGCATAATTTGTGAATTGAAAGAGCTTCTTAGTCTAGAAAGGTATATCGAAGCCAGATCAAGGAGGGTTTTGATTATTTAGAAGTTAGAGAATTTCATTTAGAGATAGTACAAGTGAAAAGTCAAGCAAATGCTATGGTAAAGAGCCTACGAATATTTTTTTTAAAGATTTATTTATTTTAGAGAAAGAGAGTGAGAGTGAGCGAGAGAGTGTGAACAGGGGCAGGGGCAGACAGAGAGGGAGAGAAATCCTCAAGGCAGAATCCCCATGGAGCACAGAGCCTGACGTGGGGCTGGATCCCAGGACCCTGAGATCATGACCTGAGCCGAAATCAAGAGCCAGCGCTCAACACTCGGAGCAACCTGGGCGCCCCAAGAGCATAAGAATAATTTTATGGACAAACTGAATCATGTAACTAGTCATGTTTGTTTCTCTTATGTTGGCTGCTAGAAAGCTTACAGTACAAAATGTGCTCTCACCTACTGCAAATCGCTTGATCCTCATTGTTTGTGGTGGTTATGTTCAACAAAGTCACAGGGATCACTGCCTGTAGGGAAAACGTAAGATTAGGTTCCTGCAAGCCTCTGGTCACAATGTTTTCATCAGAAGACCAACACATAACCTTTTCTTTTTTTTTTATTTACTTGTAAAGATTTTATGAATTTATTTGAGAGAGAAAAAGCACGCACAGAAGCAGGGGGAGGGATGGAGGGAAAGGGAGAAGCAGACTCCCTGCTGAGCAGGGAGCCCGGTGCAGGACTCCATCCCAGGCCCCTGGGATCATGACCTGAGCTGAAGGCAGTCACTTAACCAACTGAGACACCCAGGCGCCCCAACACATAACCTTTTTTATGTGTATTTCTGTTTAAAGACACATTATTTAATACATGGGGGTTTTTTTAAGATTTTATTTATTTATTTGACAGAGAGAGAGAGAGAACACAAGCAGGGGAGTGGGAGAGGGAGAAGCAGGCCTCCCGCTGAGCAGGGCGCCCGATGTGGGGCTCAATCCCAGGACCCTGGGATCATGACCTGAGCCGAAGGCAGACGCTTAATGACTGAGCCACTCAGGCGCCCCTATTTCATACATTTGTTGATTTTTTATTATCATTGAACTCACAGTCAAGAGCATTATAACTTATGCCTGAAGGAAGTTTATGTAACACATGTATCTTCTCGGTAAGACACATCACAGTCTTTTTGCACATAGGAACACTAGACAGCACTTAAGTACTGTGCTTGGGGCCATTTTAAGCCGTGAAGTCACCAGCAAATTTTAGGCAAATCACAAACACTGCAAAATAACGTGGCACAAATAGATCGCATAAAGGGCTTGTTTGGAGTATAAGCTGGAATGAGAGGTCAGCTTCTGCAACTTCAGCTGACAACGTTGGCATTAGAGACTCAAATATGTCCACAAATGACTGCGAAAGCACGGTCAGTATTGATTTGGGGGGTTCCAGGTAAATTTTAGCAAGTAGGTGAATTCACAAATATGGAATCCTACAAATAAAGAGGATCAACTCTGTATGTAGGACTATAGTCCTTATGCTTTGCCTGCTGGCCTTACTCTTGACCCCATATTACGTTTGCACCTCTATTTTCCCCTTGCCTGAATTTTAATTTAAATTTAATTTTTCTTCATATATTTTACCTATGTTTATAAGTGGTTTTAGGAACTTTGGGGAACAACCAGGCAATAAAGCAAATCACCAACAAGTACTTAGAATTCCTACTGTTTGAGCTATCTACTTTGCTATGTATCAGGACATAAAAACATCTCTAGGTACCAAATGTAATAAGAGATACATGATGAGTTTCTCTATGAAATAATTTTATCTTATTTTTTCAAAAATATTGAATTAGAATAAATTAATGTATTTAACATGAGGATCTACTAAAAAGTTAACATTCTGGGGCGCCTGGGTGGCTCAGTTGTTAAACGTCTGCCTTTGGCTCAGGTCATGATCCCAGGCTCCTGGGATCGAGCCCTGCATCGGGCTCCCTGCTCGGTGGGAAGCCTGCTTCTCCCTCTCCCACTCCCCCTGCTTGTGTTCCCTCTCTCGCTGTGTCTCTCACTGTCAAATAAATAAATAAATAAAATCTTAAAAAATGAAAAATAAAAAATAAAAAAATAAAAAGTTAACATTTTATTTAGAGATAGCATGAGTCGAGTGAAATGTCAAGCAGATACCAGCGTGAAAAGATGACCTTCCTTTGCTCAACCTGAACTCCGGAAACTCCATCTTTGCAAAGCTTCTCATATTGGCCCAGACTATGAGTACTAGGGTCCAGGAGCCTGATTTTCTCGTGCTGGCCCCAGTATCTCTTCTGACTCCCGGAGAGAATTAGAGAATTACAAACACCTCAGGTGTACCACTCGGCAAACTGGAACCCACAGGGCTGGATCACAAGAAATATGCTTCGTAGAAGTTCAGACTCACATAAACCATATGATGGAGTTTTATGGTGGATTTTAGGCAAATCACAATCAAGCACTCTGAGTATCTTATAGTCACACAGAGCTGCCACATGGTGAAATCAAGTAGTAGCTTTCTCTATCTGGGAGATGTGCTGTACAGGAAGAATACACTACAGTCTCAGAAGCACCAGGTTCTCATGTCTAGCTGAATTGTCTCTGCCATCCTCATGCCTGGCTGCTGAGAGTAAGTGGATAAACTCTACTGTATTGAATATAGAGAAACAAATTTTTTTTCATTCAGTCAAGACCTGATTGGAATGTTGGGGAAAAAGTTTTCTTAGGGACAAAAAGCAGGGGATATGGAGCCCCTAAATCTACAAAACATAACTGCATATGAATGGTTGAATTTGCATACATTATATTAAGTCCCTTTTTCGTTCCTTAATTTTATCTAAATAAAATGAGCCTCAGCCTTTGCTCACATCTGATTCTTCACCTTCAACCTAGGTGTTTCTCTGCAAGTTGTTCCCCATAACCACCTGACACCTGACCCACTCACATCTTTGGGCATTGTAAAAAGAAGTTTCCTTGCTTACCCTAAGACTCTTACTCTGCGCTTCCTCTCATCCATTCAACAACCACTTAGAATGCCCTTTTACTCTGTGCCAGGCCCTGTAGGTGCTGGGGATAAATAGAACACAAAGACTTAACCCAGTATGGATACTCAGCTCTTTCCAGGATTAGGTCATTAACATTCTCTATTTCCACATGTCCTCTGGTTTACGTACCCCAGTATCTCTCATCTTCTGTCTTCTTCCCTCATTAAAGGGAGCAACGGCATTCCGAATTCCACCCAGTGAAAACAGGACCTCAAGGATGTTCCTCAGGAGATTCAAATGTTAACAAGCAAAAACTAAACCTATCCCTTCAGGTTTTTCATCAGGTGTGGGATTGCTAGAGCTCTGGAGAAGATGCTGGTGCTCAACTGTTCTACCAAATTACTGATCCTGGAAAAAATGCTGAAGAGCCACTTCCCTTAATCACTCAAGGTATTCTACATTTAAGAGCTTTCTTTTATTCCTTTATTTTATTAATCTGTGAAATAATGTCAGACTTGGTGGCTGTTTTCCAAGTTTTTCTGATGTCAGGACTCTGTTATTAAACTTATTAAACTTAGTTTCCCAGTCCCCTCCTGCTGGAGACTGATTCCATGCATTGTAGATACAGCTGTGATAATTATTTTTTTGACAGTCATTCTAGATGACTTCTGGGAAAATTTAGGAGGTGATGGACTACATCATTTCTAAGGTAAACTCAAGTTTTAAACATTTTTAATGGCAGAAAGTATGGATTAAGTAGCATTGCTCATAAGAACATAACCTAAGTTCACAATGGAGCTGAGGTCCAGGAGTCATTATAAAATTTTTCTGACTATTTCAACATCTTTATTTTTGAAGTTTTTTTCAATGGCTATGTTGGTCATTAAGCCTCTGTCGAAGTCCCCTCAAAGTCCATGAGGGCCTGCGGACAACTCAGAGCTACTGTGGAAGGAGGACATTAATCAAAGATTACAAATAAATATGAGATTAAAAATATTTTAAGCACTGGAGAAAAAAATGCAAAGAAATTGTCTTTGAGGGCTGAGATTCTTGACAGAGGAGATAGCCCTACAACAGTGATTTTCAAATGTGAGTGGCGGGGGGTATAGCTCAGTGGTAAGAGCATTTGATTGCAAATGTGAGTGACTGCTAATAACCCAGAAGAGATATAATGAATCATAATTTCTAAAGATGGAGACCAGAGACCTGTATTTTTAGCACACACCCTGGATAATCCTTATTTACTCTAAACTTTAACAAAAGCGATCTAGAGCACTGTACTGGGTTGATTAAATCTAGTCATCTGGCCTTATGGATCATGCTTAAACTATGTGTTGTAGGGAAAATCTGTGTGATAATTTGGGATCATATGGCTAAAAGAGTCCCAAATGGACAATCTGACTCGAAATTTCCCATTTTGAATGTGGACACTCTGGTGAATAAATGTTTGGCCCACTCTTTTGCCGGAGAGAACTAAAAAGGTTTTGGTGACCTTCACGGGGTCACCTAAGATCTTATAATTGTCAAGACAAATGATGGGCTCTTACATTATAAATATTATATTTGGATAGTACTTTAGCATACAGATAATTTCAATTTATCTTATCCTTCCAACAACTTTGTAAGATGTCTATTAACCCATTTTAGAAATGACTAAGTTGGAGTTCAAAAAAGGTTAAAGCAAGTAAAGAATCAGTTAAATCTCAGTTCCTTTGATTTCATATCTACTGCTTCTCCTACAGCAACTTAGCTACCAGATACCCAGGTGTAGATGTTGATTTTTCTTTCTTTTTTTTTTTTTTCTTTTTTGACACCTCCCATAGTGTTTGCCATGGGGCTTTGCCCATAATTACTCAATAAACTGTTGTTGATTGGTCACTGGCTGTGTTATAAAATAATTACTTATTAACCCTCACCTGTTCAAATCTTATTTTTAAGGATCTCTGAATTCAGATTGAGTTGATCAGAATAGTATGTATCATTTTTTAAACTACCTTTCACACTATCTCATTTGAGCTTTATAAAACCTATTAATCCCTCTGTAATATTAATACCTCTAAATAGGCAGCTATTTACATTATAATTTTACAGATGATGTTACTAAATCCCTTCCCCATATCTAAGTGCTAGAGTTCAGATTTAAAACCAAGCTATCAGATTCCAAACTGCATGGTTGTGGTTTTTGGGGTTTTGTTTTGTTTTTTTTTTGAAAGGTTTGCTTCTCATAACACCACTTGAAGTAAGAGTTAAAGAAATGAAATGTGTAGGAACAAATCAACACCTTCCTCATATCATCTTCTCTTTAATAGCTGCTTAGCTTGGCACTCCCAATTTCTCATTTTCTGTACATGGAGTCTCTTTATCTTTGAATCTGTCTATCTTCAATTATTGCATTGTTATATAATGTCTGGCTTGGGTTCTCTGACCGTACTTTCAAAAATACCTCTTCAGTTACACTATGCCCTCTAGAGAATAAAAAAGATAAAGAAAAAATTGTTTTGTTGTTCATATTTCCTCCATTTTTTTTGGAGGCATGGCTATGTATTTTATAATCCCATTTTTTAAAGCTTTTATTTAAATTCCAGTAATACTAGTTTCAGGTGTACAATTTAGTGATTCAGTGCTTCCATACATGACCCAGTCCTCATCACAAGCGAACCCCTTAATTCCCATCACCATTTCACCATCCCCCCACCTACCTCATCTTAGTATTTCAGTGACTAAATATCCCTCCAAATTTCCTTCACAAACTCCAACTCCAGCATCCTTACTTCCCCTAGCTACTTCCCATCTCCTCTCAACACTCACCCTTTGAATAAATAGCTGTTAAAAGAGTTTGTTTTGTTGTCTTTAACCAATGCCAAATCTTTCAGTTGGTTGCAAAACTCTTACAAATAAGTCATGTTTTTTTTTTTTTCTTTCACAATCTGAATTTGAAGGACTTTTTTTCCTTTTAACATTCTCAACATTCCAATCATATTTAAGCCCCAGTTTTTAATAAGGCTGTATGGTTTCTTCATGGGAATAAACATTTTAATAAACTTACGACTATGTATATGTAAGATCGGCAGTCCCAAAATTTAATAATTAAACAGAGCAAGCATGACCCATTGCGATTAATTTAGTTCTCGGATTTTCACTAAGTGTGATCCATGTCACACATTAGTATTTGCCAGACTAAATTTGGAAAGATACATTCTATAAGAAGATTTGAATGAGGTCCCAGGTTACGAAAGAGAGAAGAAAGTTGAATAATGTTCTAGGCATTGAGGTGAGTGATTTGAATCGAGATGTGATAAAAGAGGTAAAATGTAGGTTCCAATGCCCTTAAAATTTAATTGGTTTTCATTGAAGTATAACACATACTAGAAAGTGCACATAACATAATTATGCAGCTCAATGAATTTTCATAGAGCGGATATTTGTATAACCTGCACTCCAATCAAGATAGAACATTACTTCAGACACAGTTTATCCCCAGCCCACCAATGCTCTTTTCCAGTCATTACCTTTTCCTGCTCCCCAAAAGTAACCACTATCCTGACATCTAAAGCCATAATTTGGTTTTGTCTGTTTTTGGATATAATGTCAATTGGATCACAAAGTATATCTTTTTGTATCTACCTTCTTTTGCTCACCATTAAGTTTCTGTTTTGTAATTCATAGTGTGAATATGCCACAATTTATTCATTTTTTCTCCACTGCTGATGGACACTTAGATTGTTTTCAGTTTCTATCTATTATGAAAATGCTGCTAAGAACACTAGCCTGTAGGTCAGCTCTCCTTGTTACCACCACACCTTTCTCTTCTCTATAAGCACCCATAGCATATGAAAGTTGTTTTATAGGGCAGGCATCTTTGATTCTTACTAGAGAAAAAAATATGAAAGGCCACAGATCAGAATTCTAATACTCAATATTGTTTAGTCAACAACCAGTTGATCCACTATGTCAGACTCCGTGAACATAATAATGAATAAGACATAGTTACGACCCTCAGGGAATGCTTAGAGAGCCTTGTTCCAACAAATCTGAAATGCAGAGGGCTTTCTGGGGGAAGGCGGTTACCCTCAGTGATGTTTAATTGTAATTCATGGTTGAAGGAGTAGTTGCATAAACAGGTTATTTTTGGAGAGTCTAATAAACTTCACAAGCAGCTGGTTGCCAAAATTATCTGTAGAACTTGTAAAAGATATTATGAGCCCTAAATCCATACATCAGATTCTGATTCATTCTGTAAGTACTTATTACTGAGCTGTGTGCCATCTAGTCAGCCTGCTGTTTTGGTACCTCTCACTGTTGTACAGTAAAAACCTAAGTTTGGAGAGAGTTTTCATAGGCTTTCATAGACTTTTTACCAGTTTTCATGTACAGTGATGAAATAAGAAGAGAAAACTTTGTATGTGTGCATGTTGCATATATGTGCATATATATAATTTCCCCTCTCATGGCCGCAACTATACAGTAGAAGAAGAAGGGAAAACAGTAATATGCAGGGGCTCCTGGGTGGCTCAGTTGGTTGGGTGTCTGCTTTGGCTCAGGTCATGATCCCAGGGTCTTGGGATTGAGCCCCGTGTCGGGCTCCTTGCTCAGCGGGAAGTCTGCTTCTCCCTCTCCCTCTGCATCCCCCCTTGCTTGTGATCTCTCTCTCTCTGTCAAATAAATAAATACAATCTTAAAAAAAAAAACACACACAATAATATGCAACTGAAAGAGTTAGTAATGTGATTGGCTTGTCTCTCTGCGTTCTCTGGCTCAGGTTTATGGAGCAGTGATGAACATGAATCGTGGGAATCCCTTTCAAAAGGAAGTGGTAGTGGATTCATGGCCAGACTTCAAAGCTGTTATCACACGGCGACAGAAAGAGGTAATATTTGAAAGGCCAGAAAAACAAAACAAAACAAAAAAACACCCCATGAAAACCCAAGAGTTGGCATCAACTAGAAAGAAAAGATTAGGTAAAGGGGATATTATAACCATCACAGCCATATATATATTAGCTTAAGAAGCTATGTATTTCACCATTAGTTTTTTTTTTTTTAAGATTTTTATTTATTTGAGAGAGAGAGAGAGAGCATAAGAGAGAAAGCCAAGGGGGAAGGGGCAGAGGGAGAAGCAGACTCCCTGCTGAGCAGGGAGCCTGACATAGGGCTCCATCCCTGGACCCTGGGATCATGACCTGAGCCAAAGCAGACACCCAACCAACTGAGCCACCCAGGAGCCCCTGTATATTAGCCACATTCCCATCTAGCCATTGTTTATAGGTGGCTAAATTTTGGTAATGGGAATGATCTAGACCTATGCAGCCAATGTATCTAATCTATCTAGGATTTGAGTTACCTAGAGGGTATATTTATGTTTTTACAATTATGTCTTCTGTCCCAGGCTGAGACAGATAACCTGGACCATTATACTAATGCCTATGCTGTGTTCTACATGGATGTCACGGCTTACCAACGGCTGTTGGAAGAACATGATGTTATCAACTGGGATCAAGTTTTTCAAATACAAGGTGAGATGAAGTGCAAGACACTAGGCAGTCTTCTTGTCTCATTTTTGTCATATACATCAGATATGATATGATATCTATTTCACATATATAATATATACACTTAAGTGCACAAATTCATATATATACATCTTATATAGTTACAATTCTTGTATTACAGTTTTGTAAGAACTCTTGTTTTACTCCTAATGAGGCTTGGCCTTTGGGGTTAAGTAGAGGCCATTTAAATTGGGCTGCTTTTATAAATAAATAAATAAATAAATAAATAGGACTGCTTTCAAGTGACATCCCCCCCACACACTGTTATTGTAATATCAGTGAGTATCACAGCATATTTTTTCTTTATTACTCTTAATCATTTCTTGTCACAAACTTTTAAGGTGACTCTAACTTAAGCCAATAGGTAGGTCTTTTCTTCTTTCTGAAGCAGGTGATTCTGGAAAGAGGTAACTAACTGATCTGCATCAGATATCCTGACATGATTTAGTGAGATAAGAGTATATTTGAGATCCAAGGAGATAATTGCATGGTTATCAATGCTAGTGGAAGAACTTTTGGCCAAGACGGAATTACATTAAGAGTTTCTGCAGAGCAAGTCAGTTCTAACTAAACAGAAGCTAACACGCCATGCGGCAAGCTCTATCAGAGACCATACCATGCTTGGGTCTCATGGTGATGCAGTGGCAAGCACAGTGCTTTACATACAAGAACTGAATAAAGATTTATCTATAACACAGTATAGCTGTGATAAATGAGCAGGATCCAAATGAGTCAAGTTTAGGATAAATCTCACCAACACTAAATTTATACCTTGATATTTCTGAAATGGGCATCTAGGCAAGAGGCTGGAAGACTCTTTAAGTCAGAATGCCATGCCAGATAAATCTGAGCTCTTTTATGCTTCCAGCTGTATGGTAGATTGTAGACTTTTAGAGTTATAAAATTTCTCTTACTTTAAGGAGTTTAAGATCAGTCTGAGAAGTCAGAAAAATCAGGAAAATCCCACAAGCAATTCCAAATTCCTAAGGGATATTCCCATCAGAAATGTTCATGGAAGATCATGATTGTGAGAAACAACATGATGGGGATTTGAAAATCCCACACAATGTTTGAAAATCAGGCCAGGAGTAGCTGTAATAATTCGTATATAAATACATAGAGGTTAAGATAATACAAGGTGGCAAACTGGTGACTGATGATACTTAGTACAAAAATACTGCTACAAATTTCCTTTTTGTGCTTTCAAATAAAATATCCACATTTTTCATTATGTATTTCCATATACAGGGCTGCAGAGTGAATTATGTGATGTTTCCAATGCTGTTGCCAACTCAAAGCAGTTAGGTATAAAGTTAACTTCCTTCAAGGCTGTTCAATTTTCTCCTCATTCAGCTCTACCGGACACCAATTCTCTGTATGTAAACCAAGTTTCTACATGTGGGATGGGACTTAGTATACAGAAGTACAAATAGCAGTGCCTGAAATACTTAGTATTATTAAGGAATATTTGGGTAGCTTGGAGTAGGGTCACAGAGTCGTATGTGTCTGTGGGTTCTGTGTGTGGTTTTTTCTGCTGCGCCTGACTGCTCATAATTTCTTGCAAAATCAAATCAGTGTCTTATTTTTAGGAGTCCTATATTTTCACAGTATACACAGAAAAATCATTCCTTGGTATGCCTCTCCTCCAAATAATTCTAAATAACCTCTGTTGTCTGAGCCCAAAGTGGTTAGTGTTTTTTCATGTTTCAGGGATGAGGGTAAATAACTGACCTTATAGGGAGCTCTTATATGCCAGGCACTGAATGTTTTAAATATATTGCCTCTTGAACCCTTTCCACAACCCCATAAAGTACTGTATAATACCTTTTTGAGCAAAGTTGAAGTAACACATAGGAGTAAATTGTAGAGCCAAGAAATAATTCCTGATTCTGAGTCCAGAATCCAATCTTCAAAGACTTATTAGTGTATATCTGCATTCTTCTTTTCTTCTTACTGGAGAGTCCCTGCTCTGGCATTTGCTAGTTACCTTCCTTTCTGCTTAATCTTTCTGAGCCTTGATCAATTTCTTTTTTTGAAAATTAACCTATAATATCTTTCTTACATGAATTTTGTAAACAAATGAAACATGATACTTGAAAAGTACCCACCTCAATGAATGTTAATTTTTCTTCTATGGAATATGTTGAAGGAATTTTTGAGCAAAAAAAACTAAACCTAAAGAAGAATGGGCACTTTAAGTCAAATAAAGCACCTGGACTTCATTTTTATTTTATTTTATTTTTTTCAGTTATTAAAATTTTCAAGCACATACAAAGGCTGAGTGAGAGACTAGAATAATGAACCTCCCCCATCAATATATGGCTAATCTTGTTTCATCCATACCCCTATCTACTAACTATTCTGAAGGAAATATCCCAGACATTATCCCATTATTCTTAAACATCTTAATATATATTTCTAAAAGATAAGGATTCTTAAAAACAACAACAACAACAACACTGTACTAATATCACTCCTATACAGGGGTCCCTAGGACCATCCACAGGCTCATTGATTGGCTAGAAGAACCCACAGAACTCGGCATATACAGGCTATAAAGCAAAATCAGCAAAGAAAAAGGTGCATTGGCAAAGTTCAGAGAAAACCAGGCACAAGCTTCCCAGAGTCCTCCCCAATGGAGTCACACAGGACACGCTGAATTTCCCCAACAATAAATTGTGACAAAATGTTTGGGATTTTTTATTGGAGGCACCCTCTGCCTAGCATATACCAATTTTCTAGACCCAAAGAGGGAAAGTAGGTGTTCATCATAAACCACACTGCCTGTACAAACAGGTAGGTGCGGTAAGTGCTAACCTCATATCAGTTCTGGGAATGGCAGGACCCCTGCAGAAATCCAAATTGCCAGATGCCATCCAAGGGCCAACCTGGCAAGCAGGCTTTTCTTTCTTTCTTTTTTTTTTTAAAGATTTATTTATTTATTTGAGAGAGCGAGAATGAGCGAGAGTACATGAGAGGGGGGAGGGTCAGAGGGAGAAGCAGGCTCCCCACTGAGCAGGGAGCCCGATGTGGGACTCGATCCCGGGACTCCAGGATCATGACCTGAGCCGACTGAGCCCCCCAGGCGCCCCCAAGCAGGCTTTTCTAAAGATAGAGGCCTCAAGCCTGTGGCATCAAATCTGTGCTGCAGAATGTCTTGTAATTTTGTTAACAGTATTTCCTTAAACCAGTCAGTACTTACATTTCCCAAATTAGCATAATATTTTTAGCAGTTGGTTTTGAGTAAGCACCTAAATAAAGTTCACACATTGCAATTAGTTAATATCTCTCTTGAGTTTCTTTTGACATACAGGTTCCCCTTTCATATTTTGTTATTTCTTGTATTACTTTTTGTTGAAGAAACCAGGCTATGTGTCCTTTAGAGTTTGAGAGTTTCCCAGTCTTTTACTGTCATATCCCTGAGATGTTATTTAAAATTGCTCTCTACCCCGGTCAGGTCTTTGAAAATCAGATTTTGCTTTAAATTGCTTCCTTCTGCATAGGAAGATACTGCCTTTAACATCTAAGTCGCTACCCAAATTTGTATACCCTTTATTTTGGATACCCTGCCCTTGATATAAGGTCATAGTTACTAATCTAACTACTCCTGAAACACTTGCCTTAGCAACGGTGTTATTTGTGGTGACATTTCTGCTTGAGGCTTCTTTGCCTTGGGCTTCTCAGCCTTTGTTTTCAAGTTCGTTTTCAAAAATTAAGTTAAAAATTCTATCAAGACAGTTGTTGCTTGTATTTATTTTACCCTGCTTGATGGTTAGATTATTGGCCCAGTGCCGGAGCCCACACAGTAAGCCTAGAATGTGAGCTAACACTGCAGAACCACTAATACAAAAAAACCCACAAACTGTACTTTTTAAAGATCGTAGCAAGAATGGCATTAGCAGTCACCAGGGATGGTCTTATGACATTGATAATTTCAAGAATGAAAGCAAATTCTGAAGCAAAACCAGCACCATAGGTTTTCAACTAAGTAATCCATCTCAGTTCTTAGAAATTGCAGCAATTCTTACTTTGTCTTTATCTCAATACAATGAGCTTTTAGACTTTTTCCAGACCTTTTAGGGGAAGGTCTAGAAGGCTAGAATTTCTTGAGCATCTATAATATGCCTAGAATGTTAAGCAGTTTGTATTTCTTTTCTGGCCATGGATGCATAAAGATAGAAGTTCTAACCCAATACTTTTTTTTTTTTAACCAAGGAAAAGATTAGGGACCCAAGAATCTGGACTTGTTCAAGTCTTCAGAGAGGGTATCAACAGACTCAGTACTTAATAAGAGCAAGTCTGAGAATTGTTTTACAGAAAAATGAAATATTTGCCCTAATCTATATGAAGGCAATAAGTAATAGGAATAAAATTAGATGGAAAGACTTAAATTTCATATAATGAGTATTTTGTCCTATCAGAAATGTAAACCCTGAAAGATTTTCATAAGTGGGAAGTGATAGATTCTAATTCATTGAAAATATTTTGGTATTGGCTAAGTACATCCCTGGGATTGTTTCTCAGTTTGAATCAGTGCAAAAAGAGAAGTAGCTGTTTGTAGTCACATGACCCCGAGTTCACATTTCTTCTCACGTTGTTTTCTTCTAGAAAGGGTTCTTCCCCACGACTAACTTACCTGAGTGTTGCTGATGCTGATCTACTCAACAGGACTTGGTCACGGGGTGGCAATGAACAGTGTCTCCGTTACATCGCGAAACTCATCTCTTGCTTCCCCAGTGTATGTGTCCGTGATGACAAGGGAAACCCGGTCTCTTGGTCTCTCACAGACCAGTTTGCCACCATGTGCCATGGATATACCCTGCCAGAGCATCGCAGGAAAGGTTATAGCCAGCTGGTGGCCCTCACACTGGCCAGGAAGTTGCGAAGCCAGGGATTCCCCTGTCAGGGCAATGTCCTGGATGACAACATGGCATCCATAAGCCTCCTGAAGAATGTCCGCGCTGAGTTCTTGCCTTGTCGCTTTCATAGGCTTATTCTCACCCCTGCAGCTTTCTCTGGCTAAGTTTACCTCTAGCGCATTGAAACTCCAGGAATTTTTCTTCCTTTCCCTGAACATACATACACTCTTTGGCCGGCAATGAGGGGAATATTCCAACTGGAATCAGAAGAATCTTGGGTTGAAAGGGGCCTGGAGAAGACATGTAGGATCAGCCTGAGAAGCCTTCACTCTCCCTGCGTCAGGGTTCTACAGTAAATAACTAGGGGTCAGAGACAGCAATTGCAGAGAAGAGGATAATTATCTTCTTTTGGGATCCGCTGCAGGATAAAGGTTCTAAAGCCAGCAGTTCTCAGCCCAGTTATAGAAATGACTGCATGAGAACAATGACTTAACACGTGAGCATGTGGCTACCACTTTCTTATTGCTGCTTGGGCTTCTGCTCTGGGTTTTCACAGCCACACCAGCTCCCCACTAACAAAAATAACACTCCCCTGTGCCTGCTGCGATGTCTCTCTAAACTCTTCCTACCCTTTCTGATCCAGGTTCTCTGTAGACCATCCTGCTTTCCCCCCTTTAATTACTGGTTTTCCACTTCTGCTTACAACTCTAGCCTATCGTTCTTCCCTGGGAATGTTCGAATGCAGTGGTTCTCACATTTTAGTGCACTTCTGAATCACCTGGAGGGCAGATTGCAACACAGATGGTGGAGCCTCTTCCCCACAATCCCTGATTCAGTAAGTCTGGGGTAAGACCTGAGAACTGCCATTTCTAAAAAGTTCCCACTGCTCAGTGGTCTTGGATGGAGGAATGAAAATACAGGCATTTTAAATGCTAAAAGCAGATGATGTCAGCATAGGACTAGACCTTACCTATCACCTGTTTGTAACCTGCTTTCTCATAAGAAACTAAGATACATATATAAGTGTGAATGTGGGTATGCAGATGCACATATAAATGTGTTTTCATAGATACACAAATATATATACATTCCTTTCATATTTTATATATGCATATGTATAAACTCAGAATTCTGATAAGATAATAAACTTTAATTCTTTCATTGCATCTGAAAAATTTAAGGATCAGGGAAAATAAATGACTTTTCAAGATACTATAGATAATAGGTGTTAGACATTGAGCCAGAATGCTGTCATTTTGATTTCAATCTATTTTTTTGTCACTAAATCATGTATCCCTTTTGTAAAGGAAATTTAAATGCTTAAATAATCAAGTAAGTACTTTCATCAGTCTTTTATCCTGAGTTGTTTTTTTTTAAATTTGGGCTTCCATTGCTTTTGTGTATATATATCTTTCAAGGACTGCAAAGGAAGAGATAAGCATCACCAGCTGTGTTCTTCCATTTGCAATAAAAGTAGGTGCAGACTCAATGGTCTGATGGGTCTAGTTTGTATAAAGTTGACTTAACCATAGAGAAAATATTGTTTTCTTATCCCAATAGAGGCCATAAAATCCCAACTACAAAGATAAGGGAAGATCCAACTTTAGGTATTTCTTCTTTTTTTTTTTTCCTTAAAGATTTTATTTATTTATTTGACAGAAAGAGAGACAGCAAGAGAGGGAACACAAACAGGGGGAGTGGGAGACGGAGAAATAGGCCTCCCGCCGAGCAGGGAGCCCGATGCCAGGCTCGATGCGGGGCTTGATGCGGGGCCCGATGCCAGGCTCGATGCAGGGCTCCATCCCAGGCCCCAGGGATCATGACCTGAGCCGAAGGCAGATGCTTAATGACTGAGCCACCCAGGCGCCCCATAGGTATTTATTCTGAGAGAAGTAAACAAACTGATGGAGAGAATCATTTTAATAAAAAAAAAACAAGACTCCTTGGGAGTGAGTATATGCTTAGGTCATCCTGACTACTGGTTACCTAGAAACTTATCCTTGGTTCCAGAGGGAAGAACACCAAGTAATCAGAGTCCATAAAGCTCTTGGGAGAATATGGTCTGGTTTCTGTCCCAGGGATGCTCATTATCTTTAGCATTGATTAAACTTGGCTATTCCTGCCTGGTATATGGCAATAATATTATAGCCTTACTCTATTCTTAATAATAACATGCATACAGTTTATTTAAAGTTTAACTATGTGCTGATCATTGTGCCAAAGAGTAGATATAGGTAGCTTAATCCTTATGAAAGATAGGAATTATCTTATCATGGGAATTCTGGCTCAGACGTGTTATATGACTCACCAAAACTTATGCAGATTTTAAGTGGCCACGTCATGGTCAGAACCAGGTTTCATCAGATTCTGAAGCCAGGACTGTTACTCATGATGCTAATTGGCCTCTGAAGCAGTTTGAAACTCTTTGAGGGCAATTATTCCTTTATCTCATTGCTTTCTGAATTTTTCACCACCACCACCACCCCACAGTGCACTGCATATTTTGAAAGAAATTTTTTTTTCCATCAAATTTCCCTATATTTTTTTTTACTTTTATCTTCCAGATAACCGTGTTGGATATAATTCCTGACCCTTTTAAGGAATGTGTGGAGCAATTTCTGGAGAAAGGGGAGAAAAGAGGGGCTTGAGAAACAGGAAGAGACTAGGTCCTTAATGCTGATTTAAGGAACTTCTTCAGTATTATGTACAAACAGTTGAAGCGTTGGAAGCAGAGTATTCATTTGTTTGGAAATTAGTCAGGAGGCTATTGCAATAGTCTACGCAAGAGATGATCCAAGTTTAGCCTGGATTTAAATGCTGGTAATGATGTTGGTGAGAAGAGCACCATTACCAGAGGTATTTTGGGGGAAACGTTGTCAGGATTTCGTGGCTGCAGGGTACATTGAAAGAGAGATGTCAAGAATGATGCCCAGGGGCGCCTGGGTGGCTCAGCTGGTTGAGCGACTGCCTTCGGCTCAGGTCATGATCCTGGAGTCCCGGAATCGCGTCCCGCATCGGGCTCCCTGCTCGGCAGGGAGTCTGCTTCTCCCTCTAACCCTCCCCCCTCTCATGTACTCTCTCGCTCTCTCAAATAAATAAATAAATCTTTAAAAAAAAAAAAAAAAAAAGAATGATGCCCAGGTATCCATGTTGTGAAACCTGTGGCTGGTGGTATTTTTCCACTGAGGTAAGAAATACTGAAATAGGAGCAGAAGGGATTGTTTGCTCAGTTTGGGGATGTTGAATTTTGAGACCTATTAAGTGATGGGGTCAAGTTGGATATCTGAGTCTCAGGGAAATGGTCTGTGAGAGAGGTTTAAATCCAGGAGTCATAGGAATATAAATGGTAACAGAAGCCATGTATTTGGCTGAGGTTGCCTGGGACTTCCTTGAGGACATCAACGATTTAAGGTTGAGTGAAGGAAGAAAGCCAGGAGATGATGTCATAGAACAGAAAGGAGAAAAATATCAAAACAGAGATGGTCAGCGGTGTCCAATTACACTGAGAGGCCAAGAGTATGTAAGGAATGAAAACTTTACATTGCACTATCAAATATTTTCAGTACATGTACGAAAAAGAAGCCAGAAGCAAGAATATATGCTGTATGATTCTGTTTATATAAAGCTCAAAATGAGGCAAAACTAATCTATAGCCTTAGAAATCAGAAAGCAGTTACCCTTGGGGATAGTAATTAGAAAAGGATGGAAGTGGCTTCTAGTTTTGGTAATATTCTGATTCTTGGCCTGGTAGCTTATTCAAATATGTTCACTTTGGGAAAGCTCAGCAAGCTATAGGATTATGATTTATGCACTCTTCTGTATGGACATTAGACTGCAATATGAAATATCTATTAACAAAGCAGGCCTGGAATCTGGGGGAAAAAAGTAAAAGCATATTCTCTTGACCCAAGAACTCCACTTCTAAAAATGCATCCTCTTGGTATAATAGCAAGTACACAGAGATTTCTATAAAAGGATTTAATTACACATTGTTCATAAAGATTAAAAAATAAGCTAAATGTTTTAAGTAATTCATTGATTAAAGACAGGGCAACCATTCAGTGAAACTCTACAGAACACCAGGAACCTGCTTGCTGATGTAGAAAAGATATACGTGGTAATACTAAATGCAAAGCAATGCAAAGCAACTACAGTGAAGTCTGCATCATCCATTTAAAATTCAACTGTGAAGAGAGTAAGCATAGAGGTAAATAGTTCTGAAGGCAGCATAAAGGCTTTCACTGGGAAGAGAGGAGTCTTTGGTAACTGGCAGCAAGGATTTCATGGTGTGCCCAGGGCTATGCACAATGATGAAATAAGTCAGCATAGGTAACATGCTCAGCTCTCTCTCCTGAGGCAGGTACTTGTCTTGTTTTGCAAGTGTCTGTGAATTTCTGCAAGAATGAATATTCACTCAGCCTACGACCAACTAGGGGGAAATACAGAAGGACAATGGAGAATTCAATCTGCTCAAATTTGGAGAGAAAGATAAGACAGTGCAATTTGGGGGAGGGGGTATCTACACATCCTTTAAAACAGAATCTCATTTAATATTATAAGTTTTGATTCTATTTATTTTGCATTTTTAATCACTAATTTTTGTTGGGTGATCTGAATTTTGAGAAAGAACATGAAGTAACTATGAATTAAATTTCCTTAAGTTGTCTGTGGCAAAACTTAAAAGTTTTGTTATCCATTGCCTCTACCCTTAGTAAACACTAGGGACAGGGAAAAGAAATAAAGCTGAATGTAAGATGGAATAGCATAGCACCACCTACAAAGATGATTCCTTTCTTCCAGGCTGGCATGTTTGCATTAAAATTATTTCAGTGGGGAAAATGAACATAGTAGTATCAAATATAGAGGGAAGGTTTTGCTATCTCAGTACCGCTAGAAATAACAGCATTGTTCGCTTTTCCCCAGTTTCTAATAGCCCATGTTTCTCAATCTCTCATAGAAACCTTAGCTCCTACTCTAAAACCCAATTACTGATACCCCCTTTGTTTTATTATCTCATCGTGGCCCTTACCATACCTGAAGAATGAGAGAAAAGAGGGAAACTAACAGCTCTCAGACCCTCCTCTTTTCTTCACCCCCTCCTACCTCAGCAGTGCTGGCATCATGTATGTTATCAGACCTGTTGCAATTTCGTTCACTTCTCAAGTGAACTCTTACTTTTTAATGAATTTTTTTTCACTTCCTCTTATTCCTGCGCTTGTGTGGGGAAAAATCACAAAAAAAGAATAGCTAACAGCTGGGTATTCCTCTTACTGACTTACGTTCAGCTTTCTCTTTTGCTAACAGATCGACATTTTTCCAAGGCAAAATATGCTCTAGGTTTTAAACATTGTTAAGAAGCATTGCTCATATTCATAGGAATATCAGACGTTGGATTAGTACCATGCAGTGATTTCAGCGAACGCTAGATGTCAGAGTTTAATTCTCGATGATTTCCCAAGGAGCGAGCCCTTGAATTGTTTCTAGTTGTTTCATTAGAAGTTTTGTTGCATTTTGCTCTATTTCTTCTCAGCACATTCCCTGGATCAGACAAGTGTATTCTAGGGCTTATGTGGAAAATAAATACATGAGAACAGCAATACAAATCCTGAAAAAACAGGGTAAAAGGGGAGATTAACCCCACCAATATTAAAACATACAAAAAGATTATATAATTTATAGTATAGTAATGGTACATGATTACACAGAACAATGAGATAGAAAAAAATTTAAAGGTCCAGAAATAACCACAAGTATCTAGGAAAGTTTAAAACAAGATCAAAAATGGCATTTTAAATCACTGAGCTAAAGATGGAATTTTAAATAAATGGCAATATATTTAAAGGGACAACTGGATAGCAATTTGAAAAGAAGTAAAATAAAGTTGGATTCATACCTCACACCTTATACCAGAATAAATTCCAAATGGATCTGAAATAAATAAAAAATTAATTGATAGACTTTTTAAAAAGAAAAGTCACACAAATACTAGAAAAAAACATGGTTTAGTTTCCTTATGACCTGGTTGTGAGAAAAACCTTCTGAAATTCAGAAACTCCAAATTCAGAAGTAATAAAAGAAAAATTTTTAAGTTTGATAAATAATCAAATACAAATGAGGAGAAACTATTTACAACTTATACCACACAAGCAAGAAAGAATGAGAAAAGTATGTATCAACATAGACCTCTGCTTATTTTGCAAACAGAAACACAGGAAAATTAAATGAGAAACTAACTTTTTTTAAGTGACCTCTAAGTAATAGGGATAGGAATGAGGATAAGACTTCTCTGAATATATCCCATTTATATACTTTTGCCTTTTAAACTATGTATGAACTTGGGACGTAAAAAAAATCTAGCTCAGAGAAAGAGAGATCAAATATGATAAAATATTAGTGAATCGAGGTGAGGGGTACAGTTGTTTATTATACTATTCTTTCAACTATTTTTGTGTTAGAATCAAAACTACAGGTAAAAGGTGGCAGATTTACAGGCAGCTCAAACTGTACAAATGACAAAAGTCACCACAAATTTAAATATCACATTTTATCTTTTTAAAAGATTTTATTTATTAAATATAATATTTTAATGCTAAATGTTACATTGAAGATGTTATGTTATTCTCATTTTTTCTCGACTAAGGATTTCTTCTTTACCTTCTCATTGGTTAAATCCATGACTAGTAATTATTAAGAAATATTGAATTTGCAATGTTTTACTCTACTCAAAAACTTTAAACCTAGACATAGGTGACAGTTTAGGTCAGCAGTAGATGCTGGGAACCTGAGAGACAAAGAATGTGGAAGTAGAAACAAAGAGTCCTCAAGGAGGAAAGAAAGAGGAAGCAGGGCTCTAAAGTGGGGCCGGGGCGGGGGGGTGGGGAGAAAGAAAGATAAATATGATAGAAATAGACAACTAGTTAATTCAACAATGATGTCAGGCACCATTCTGGTATTAGGGATAGGGCAGTAATAGTTAAATTGCAGTGAACAAAATAAAGGAAAATCCCTACCTGCATTCATTCTAGGGGAAATGGCATTTACTGTTCCAGGGACTTTACATATGCTAATTCAATCCCAACAACAACCCTAGGGGATTAGTGCTATTCTTACCCCCACTTTTCAAGGGTAAGTATGTTGCTAAAGTCCCACAGCTAATACATGGCAGGCGTAGGACCTAAATCCAAGGTGGTTAACTCCACCACTCACAGTCTTCAATTCTGCTCTATCTCACTTTAGAAAGTAAGGAAGGAGCTGCATAAAAGACAAAAAAAGGAGGAGAAAGTGCAGAGAAGAGGTAGAAGAGACACAAAGCATAGAGGAAAGGATAGCTATCAGGAGTATTAAACTGAAAGAGGGCTGGGGCCCCTGGGTGGCACAGTCGGTTGAGGTTGAGCGGCTGACTCTTGATTTCAGCTCAGGTCATGATCACAGGGTCCTGAGATCGAGCCCCACATCGGGCTCTATGCTCCGTGTGGAGTCTGCTTGGGGCTCTCTCTCCCTCTCCCCCTGTGTCCTCCCACCCTGCACACTCTCTCTCTAAAATAAATAAATCCTTAAAAATAAACAAACAAATAAAATTAAATTGAAAAAAAAAAAAAAACACTGAAGAAGGGCTAAATTCTATGCCTTTTTTAATGAATTTATGACATTGAAAATAAGAACATAAAATTGTCCTTAATATAAGAGCTGAGGAAAAGGACAGAGTAGAGCTAGGTGGTGGGATTATTAATGACCAAGTCAACCTACTTTACCATTTTACCCAAGCCTTGCCCTTGAGAGGTGAATTATGAAGTATGTATAACAGAGAAAGTTTATTACCAACAGTTACTTTGAGTTCATGAACATTCCAGATCAACTTGTTTGCAGACTTGCTAAGCAAGATACTGGGTATTTTCCACCCACTGATTGCTTTGTTGATATAATGTAACACATTATAACAGCTAGATATTTGGGGAATGAAGTCTTTCTGGATGTAAAATATTGAGGATTTCCATAGCTGCCATACCCTTACCCAGATCACATGTACATTAATAAATATAATAATATAATGGGAAGAAAAATTGCCTTGTCCCCCCTTAAAAGTTTTTATTATAACCTAATCAAGATTGGGTGTTAAGATCATGACCTTTAATTTACTAACCCAAGTGATTATTTTATTTGAAATAATTCATAAATATTCACCCACGTTGAGTCAAAGATTAAATTATCTCTGGAAAACACTACATGTTGCTGTAGAACAGACCAACTTTTGTTTATGCTCAAGATGGTTATACGGCAAAGAATATGGGTCCTTCATTATCATCATTAAACACTGACTCAATCACAAATGATTCAATTTCCTGTTTAATAAGTTGCTTAGTCATACTCAGTGAGAGGGCTCAGGCTTATATCTTGATCTTTGACAGGAGAGAACGACGATGAATATACTTTAAAACTGTGGGTGATGCAGGCAGCTGACACTGAATTGCAATTTCAAAATCTCTTTTAAGCAGCTGCTACTCAGAGCTACATGAGTCAGTCCTTGCAGTTAACTGACAAACCTGGTATGCTTCATCTTTTAACTCCAAATTTCAAAGTACCTGACCAACATCATTTAGGGGCCACCACCTCTCTATGGAGTGAAAAGATAATATGCATAAATGTTTCATTTACGTATATATATATATAAAAATTTTACGTATATATATATATAACAAGTTAGTCTCTGGCTACATATATTAAATAAACGTAAGGCTCTTTTTTCTTCTTCCAAGAACACAAATATTGGTCATTCAAAATTTAAAACAAAGATCTCATTTTTAAAAGTTTGCCTCAGTTTCCATTTTATCTCAGACTCCTGGGCTAAGCTGCTTGATATTCACAGAATTGCCACATTCTCACTCTTCCCCTTCCCCACTCCCCCCACCCCTCATTTGTAACTACCAACATTTCCTCCTATCTAGTCCAGGATGATGAGTCTAGTTCTCATTCCCTAGCTCTAGCCTTTGACTTTTCCCTGAGGACCTCATTAAAAACTTTGCTTTAGATTCCCAGTTCTAAAAAACAAAATGAACTTTAAAAAATTAAATTAAAAATATATTTCATACTTAAATCTGATATCTGAAACCATACAAATCCTAGAAGAAAATACAGGCAGTAATTTCTCTGACATTGGCCATAGTAACATTTTTCTAGATATGTCTCCTGAGGCAAGGGAAACAAAAGCAAAAATAAACTATTGGGGCTACATCAAAATAAAAACTTCTGCACAGTGAAGGAAACAATCAACAAAACTCAAGGACAACCTATTGAATGGGGGAAGATATTTGCAAATGACATATTTGATAAAAGTTAGTATCCAAAAAATATAAAGAAATTATACAACTCAATGTAAAAAAAAAAAACAATAATTAAAAGTGGGCAGAAGACATGAACAGACATTTCTCCAAAGAAGACAGATGGCCAAAAGACACGTGAAAATATGCTCAAAATCACTAATCATCAGGGAAATGCAAATCAAAACCACAATGAGATACCGCACCACACCTGTCAGAATGGCTAAAAACAACACAAGAAACAACAAGTGTTGAAAAAGGAACCCTTATGCACTATTGGTGGGAATGCAAACTGGTACAGCCACTGTGAAAGACAGTATGGAGGTTCCTCAAAATATTAAAGAAGAATCACCATATGATTCAGTAATTCCACTACTGGGTATTTACCCAAAGAATATGAAAACACTAGTTGGAAAAGATATATGCACCCCCTATATTTATTGCAGCATTATTTATACTAGCCAAGATATGGAAGCAACCCAAGCGTCCATCCATAGATGAATGGATGAAGATGTGGTATATATAGATGATGGAATATTACTAAGCCATAAAGAAGAGTGACATCTTGCCATTTGCAGCAACATGGATGGATCTAGAGAGTATAATGCTAAGCGAAACAAGTCAGAGAAAGACAAATACCATATGATTTCACTCATATGTAAAATTTAAGAAACAAAACAAACGAACAAAGGAAAAAAGAGATAAACCAAGAAACAGACTCTTAATTATAGAGAACAAACTGATGGTTACCAGAGAGAAGGTGGGTGGGAGATGCGAGAAATAGGTGAGGGGGATTAAAGCGTATATTTATCTTGATGAGCACCGATGAATGTATAGAATTATTGAGTCACTATATTGTATACCTGAAAGTAATACAACACTGTATGTTAACTATACTGGGACTAAACATTTTTAAATATATTTTTCAGGCTTCATAATTTTCAAAATGTTACCAGAAGAATCCTTTCATTTGATCTCCACAGCAGCCTTGGGAAGCAAGTGAAACAGACATTATTTATACCTTCAGATGAGAATATAGGATTGGAGACGTTGGGAAACTCACCCAAGAGAACATGAACTGCCAAAGTCTGCTGACTCAGTCCAGTGTGATCTTTGCACAGTCTTAAGTTCTCCAGGTCATGAGAACCTTAGCTTTCAATGGAAATATGATTGAAGTCTTTTTTAAAAGGCTGATAGTTTTCAAGATCCAGGCTAGATTTTATTTATATAGAATAACCTCACATTATTCTCAAACCTGTGCTTTGTGTTCATTTCAGCAGCTTGTTTGTTCCTTCTTGTTTTATTCACTCAACTTGTATACAGTGATAGGCTAGGTAGGATGATGATCTTTTATGCCATGCCTAAGAGTCTGACTTTAGTTTTGTAGCTTCAGGGATTGGAGAGGAAGAGACAGAAAGAAAAAAAGTGGCACCTGCAACACGTGGTTAAATATTAGATACGTGGGGTCGGGGTAGCTTCTGAGGGAAAATGAAGATAATTGAATCACCAGTCTTACTGATCTTTGAAATAAGGAACAGAGAAAAAGAGGACAGATTCAAAAGACTAAACGAGGAGTTCAATTTTAGGTACTTTGGAAACATGGAACATTCAGAAGGTGTGTCCAGTAGAAAACTGAAGAGAAACGTATTTCATTAGGTTAGACTGTGGTAAGAAACAAATCCCAAATTTGTTTTTTTTAATAAGAAAAGTTTGTTTCTTGCTTAGAATATGTATCAACTGCAGCTCTGTTCTATTTGTTGTCTTCATTCTCTGATCATAGCCTAGATAGCAGTGTTCATCAGAGGCATGCCCAGAGCCAACCTTGCAATGACTCTTCAAGTTTTTGCTCAGATGCATCCGATGTCACATCAGTTTACATCCTATAAGCTGAAGCAAGTCACACGGCCAAAGTCAGCATCAGTGGGGTAAGGAAGTGTACTCCCACAGAGGGAGCATTGCAATTCTTACGGTAAACAAGCCAGGAAATGTGAACCTCTTTCAGGGAAATGAAGTAAATAATTTGAGACAATAATACAATCTACCACAAGTTTGGAAGTAAGTGTCATGGTCTATAAAAGAGATAAATTTGAGAATCATTAGTGTACAGGTTGCAGTGGAAGCCATGGGAATAAAGTCACAGAGTATTTTAGACTTGTGGGAAGAGAAATGTCAAGAACAAAACCGTTTTCTACATACACCTCCATATATACCATTGCACCATTGCTCATAATGTTGCCTTATGCAGAATGCCCCATTTGTTGCCCTCATATCCAAATTCTGTTTATAACAGTGTGGTAGACATTAGTACCTCGGCTCAGGTCATGATCCCAGGGTCCTGGGATCGAACCCCACATCGTGCTCCCTGCTTGATTTTTTTTTTTTTAAAGATTTTATTTATTTATTTGAGAGAGAGAGAATGAGAGACAGAGAGCATGAGAGGGAGGAGGGTCAGAGGGAGAAGCAGACTCCCTGCTGAGCAGGGAGCCCGATGCGGGACTCGATCCCAGGACTCCGGGACGATGACCTGAGCCGAAGGCAGTCGCTTAACCAACTGAGCCACCCAGGCGCCCCAGTACGATTTTTTTTTTTACCTCTTCTTAACAATACTCTGACTTGTTTATTGGAGTATCAGCTCTCCCTACTGTACAGTTTTGTTAGGTGGTAAGACCAGCTGTTTGCTTTTCCACTGTAGAAGCTGAGGGGGTCCCCAAAGGCTTCTTTGACTATATCCTTCCTTTTACTGTCCTATACTGTCAAGGGGGAAGTAAGTTGCATAAACTCAGCCAGTTGGGTACTTCTGAGTGAGAATTTGACTCCTGAGTAAATGCCACAAGGACAAGTGAGAGAGTTGTTCATTCAGTCCAGCAATGGAATTTGTTCTTATAGCACCAACTTCTATCCCTCTGCAACAGCTTGGATCCCTACCCATTTTAAGGTCGGTCCTTCTGCTTTCCCAGCAACTCTGTGAGCTCTTCTTCTGAACAACAATATCCTTATGATAAAACTTATTTTCCTTAAATCATTTAAAGTTGGTATACGAGCCAGTTCGGGTTTCCATAACAAAATACCACAGACGGAGTGGCTCAGTGACAGAAATTTATTTTCTCACAGTTCTGGAGGCTAAAAGTCCACGATTGGGGTACCATCATGGTCAGGTTCTAGCCAGGGTTCTCTTCCTGACTTGCAGATGGCCACTGTCTTACTGTGTCCTCACATGGGAAGTGGGGAGCGGGGCCAGATCTTTCTTCTTATAAGGCTGGAGTCCTATCAGACCCCACCCTTATGACTTCATTTAACCCTTCCAAAAGACCCCATCTCCTGACACAGACACATCGGGGGTTAGACCTGCAAGTGAAGGGTAAAGCTTCTAAAGGCCAAGGTACTAGAATAACTGAGAGCGATACTATATCATTAGTATTTAAAATAACTTATGAATCTAATTGGCCAAATGGGAGGGGCTGGTCCCTGGGAGATTGGGCTATTAAGGACAAGCTTCTTTTGACTTTAGGAGGGTATAGCTTCTGCCATCACTTTTTAGATCCCAGGTATAGAAATTGTTTTACTACTCATCAATGGCTGCATATTTGCCAAGTGTTGTAGACAATTCAGAGAGGAAGTTAAATGGGTTCACTTTAGCCTTTTAGGCACTTTGAGATATTAAAGCGGGGGGTGGGGGGCGCCTGGGTGGCTCAGTGGTTAAGCATCTGCCTTCGGCTCAGGTCATGATCCCAGGGTCCTGGGATCAAGCCCCACATCGTGCTCCCTGCTTGGCGGGAAGCCTCCTTCTCTCTCTCCCACTCCCCCTGCTTGTGTTCCCTCTCTCGCTTTGTCTCTCTCTGTCAAATAAATAAATAACATCTTTAAAAAAAATAAATAAAGCAGAGCAGACACCACTATCCTGGAGGCACACTGCCTATTTCTCTGTTTCATATTCTTTTTAGACCTTATCTCTTTGAAGTTTAACTTATTCTGCATTTCCTGTGAAAATTATTTTATGCATTAATACAAACTTTTTGACATCTCAAAATTCAGGTGCTACATGATGGGTGAATCTGTTTCATTTCTCAGCAAATAGGTTTTCCCCATTCCACATTCCCACTCTAATCCCTCACCCAATCTCCAAAGGAAAAAAAAAATTAAAAGTAATACATTTTTTGTTTTACATTATATTTTCCTCAAAATACAAACACTTTCATTGAAATTCTCTCAATATTCCTGCAAGGAAGGAAAATGCAGTGTTATTGCCACTTGAAAGCAGTAAAGAAAAAAAAAAAAAGGCTTAGAGTTTATCATGTAGATTTTTGGTGATGTTTCTCCTAATGCTGTCCATGAACCACTAGCATCAGAATAACTGGGAGGCTTGCTCAAAATCCATACTCTGAGTGCTACCCCAACTCTATAAGAACAGAATCTTTCAGAGCAGAATAAGGCATTAATCCTCAGGTGATTTTTGTGTACATTAAAGTTAAGGTATTATATCCTACTTTTGGACAAGGGTTTTGTAGAATGAAAACTTCAAGAGGACAAGCAATTTGGCTTATTCTCCCAGATGTCCCCATCATCTAGAATATTGGCTGACATTCATTTATCACACATTCAGTAATTACTGGTTGAGTGAATGAACAGAAAAGAACATGAAGCCATAGGCTTAAAATAGGACTAACAGGAAATAGGAGGAAGCATTTAAACATGCTAGAATCCTGGCTCCATTATTTATTGGTGCTTGATTTTGGACAAATACTTAGCCTCCCTGTTCCTCAAAGTTCTCAAGGAGACTATAGTAATAGTACTACTTGCTTAGTTTGTTGTGAAGAATAAATGAATTTAAATATATAGAGTGCTTAGAACAGTTCTGGTCTAAAACACTTAAAAACTTTGTCATTTAACAGTAACCAGCCCAAAGCCAGCCAGATCTGACGTAGATTTTCTCACTCCTTCAACACTTATGTATGTGTGTATATATATGTATATATATACATATATATATATATATATGAATGACTTGGCAAACATCAGAAGGTCCTCTCTTTCCAAAATATCTCTTTCACCACACTACTTGGTCTTTCATACAGGGGTAGAAATTTCCACCATTGCAGTCATTTTTCTAAAGTAGATAGGGAAAACAGTGAGCGTTTGCTAGTAAAACAAACACCTGTTACTAAGGATGGACTGGCAATCCCAAACGAAGTTCCCCTTTTTTCCATTAGCTATAGTTTCCCCCGTTAACCCCAGCCAAAGATTAATGTGTCAGTGTGCTCGCCAATGAGCAGATTCCAAAAGTCT
Organism: Mirounga leonina; assembly: GCF_011800145.1. Classification (NCBI taxonomy): domain Eukaryota; kingdom Metazoa; phylum Chordata; class Mammalia; order Carnivora; family Phocidae; genus Mirounga; species Mirounga leonina. Next base: position 15,577,783 of record NW_023270807.1, read on the forward strand.
ACCCAGAAATACACCCTGTTTATTTTCTTCCAGAATTTGAGAGACCTACTTCTTTTAACCGCTGGGGTTAAAGAGAAAGGGAGTGGAGGAGTGAAGGGGTAAGTTTAAAAAAAACGACGTGAACACAGAATTTTAAATCCTGAAGACATTCATTTAGCGATTTGTTTTTGTTTTGTTTCTGTTCGATCCAAAGCACCACACCCCTTCCTGGAGTGAGCATTGATTATAACCAATATGAAGACAGGAGCGACCCCTGTCCCACAGATCCTGCGTCCCAAAGGAAGAACCGTTTTCTCAAAGTCGACTCCCTAGATCTACATCCGATAATCTTGGCAGCAAAGTAGGGATGGATTGGGACTGAACACGAAACCTTTTCGCAAGAATTTGATTAAGTCAGATAATTAAGACCAGAACACTTCCTTGTTTCTTCAGCTGGGAGGCGCGTCCTGGGAAAGAAGAGGGCGCTTTGTCGCGGGCCTTTCAGGTGGGGGCGCTGTGCGAAGTGTCTTTTGCGCCTCTGTCCGGGAGGAAAACAGAAGGTGGGAATGGAATACAGCTGAGATGCAAGAGGGCGTAGAGTGAGAACTACGACAGAAGCATCAGAGGGGGGCGAGGGAAAGAAGGAGAAGGAGGCGCGACTGCCGGGACGTCAGGCTCTTTGTCTTTCAAAGGCTGGCAGGGCCGAGGCGGACGCGACTGGGAGGCGCCAGGAGGCGGGGTCAGCACCGAGCTGGTCTCTGGCCGGGCGTGCCTCAGAAAGTCCTGCCCGTGCCGCGCCCTCCGAGCTCAGCGGGAGCTGGCTGCGTGGACCGTTTGAAGAGCCAACGGATGAATGAGCCTCCTGCTGGGCTGGGGGCCTCGGGGCCCCGCGGGGCTGCGAGTCTCGCGGGCGCTCCGGGCATCCTGGGGCGCGCCGGCTCCTTTCCGCGCAAGCTGCGGCGCGGGGCTCCCCTGGCTCCGGGTGCCCGGAGTCCCGCGGTGACGCGGGCGGCAGCGGGGCCGAGGGCGAGCGGAAGTCGAGGCGGCGCTCCCGAGAACAGCCCGGCCGCTGAGAACCTGGACTGCGAGCCGTGGGTCAGAGAGAAAGTGCTGTTTCTTCTGCACCCAGAGAGATCGTTGGGGACTCCAGGGGGCCGTGCACGGGAAGACGTGGCCGGTGGGGAGGACCAGGCGGCCGGAGAGGACCGGGCACCCGACTGCCCGTCTCTCTTTCCACGAGAAGAGCGAATTTCTGGCAGCCGTGGAGACGCTGCCTTCAGAGCCCTGCCGCGGGACCCCGCATCCCCACCCAAGTCCGTGCTTGTGCGGATTGTGGACTATCAGGTGACAGAAGAGGTCCTGTGGACCTCATGGACGAAGGGCCAAATGACCGCCCGGACCGAGGAGCACTCCATGAGCGCCATCACTTTTCGCACCAACAGGGAGTGAAGCACCAGGCTGTGGGGCGCCGGGACTCCGGAGAACCACCGGCTCTCCCTGCATAGGGAGAGGCGCCCCGCGTCCATGCCGCGGGGAGATCACCTCACGGTCCCCAAGGACTGGATTGCCCGAGGATATGAAACAGGAAAGAGGAGCCTTAGGAATGTTGCGGGCTGGTGGGTGAGCGATAAGCCTCTAAGAAAATGCTCTTCCGGGAGCGCCAACCTGTAATTAACCAACAGCAAGGACCTTTTGTAAGGCTGGGGCAGCGCAGCAAGGAGGCAGATGACACTCCAGACAATGCAGAACTGTGAGCAACGTAATACCTCCTTTGTGTCTTAAATACTGTGACGGTCTCGGGACCTAAGTCATTGGAAGAGGGGAAAGAGAGGTATTTTCAGATTGGTGAATTGTGGGCCCTTTGAAATAAAATCTGTTGTTAATTCTCACTTTGCAATACATCTCAAATGATCTCTTTCCCTGCCTCCCCGCTCTCTCTTTAAGACCTAAAATCAGAAGTGAAGTTTGATTCAAAGGGAGTGGGAGTAGATGGGGAGAGAGGCTTGTTTTAAAGCTGAAAAAGAAAGTAAAAAGGAATAGGAAAATTAAAATAAAGCAGCAGGTAAACAAAATCTTTCCTTTTTACTTTCTTCTGATGTGCACATTTTTCTTTTTTTCATTAAGTGTTAGAAAAAAAAAAAATGACTAGGAAAAGAAGAGGGGGAGAACGGAAGACCCAGCTCTGAAGGTTAAATGCCATTTAAAGGGGCTTTACTACCCCAAAGTATCTAGTCTAGTAAAAATGCTTTTTATCTGGTTTTTATTTATTTTAATATTTTAAATATGGCAGATAAGTCTGATCTAAAGGTAGATAATATATAGTTTGCCATAAAATAATTGTATATCTTAACTTCTGTCCATAGTCTCTTATTATTTGCATTCAAAACCGGGTTGAAAATACATCTCTCTTGATGCTGTTGGAAAAAAAAAAGTCTCTTGTGCTATTGAAATAAGTCTTTTTATTTGTTCCTCTTTTTTATTAAACACCATTTTTATTAACTCTGTAGTAGTGTGGTCTGGTTGGGGATCTGTGAGGAGCAAAGCATTCCCTCTAGAGGTGAACTGCTTGACTTTAGCACTGCTGAAGGAGTATTTGGTTACAGCAAGAACTAACAAGGTAAGTGGGATGCTGGCTTTTGAAGAGTAAACTGTTGAACAGTGCCCCCTACGTCACTCCTCGCTCTGTGCTCTTTATTTTCAGTTTAGAGTTTGAAATGCCCTCAAATATAATCTGATCCACCTCTTGCCTCCTGGCAGACAGGATAGGTAAGATACATCCCTGTATTACAGACGAACCAACCTAGGTGTAGAGGTCATGTGGCTTGGGTAAGTCACACAGCTGGTAATTGCATAGGCTTACTAAGTAGATAAGAATACGATCTTCTCGGGTGCCTGGGTGGCTCAGTTGGTTAAGCGACTGCCTTTGGCTCAGGTCATGATCCTGGAGTCCCTGGATCGAGTTCCTCATCGGGCTCCCTGCTCGGCAGGGAGTCTGCTTCTCCCTCTGACCCGCCCCGCTCTCATGTGCTCTCTCTCATTCTCTCTCTCTCAAATAAATAAATAAAAATCTTAAAAAAAAAAAAAAAGAATACGATCTTCTCCCTTTTAAAGGTTTGAGAATGGCCTTCAGTGGTACTTACTTGAAAGGAGTCAAAAGATGACAGGGCATCCTGGGTTTTCTGACTCATGTTTATGGGACGTGCTAGAAATAGCTTAATGCCCATGAGTTCTGCAAGGCCTTTTGGCTGGAGGATCACCACTGGCAGTTCTTAGGACTATGAGACCCACACTTGAGGGAAGAATGTAGCACCTGACCTCATCTGTGTTCAAAGCTACTTGGTAGTAGAAAAAGTAATATAGGCCCCATGAAGTGAATTATCTTTTCCTCCAACTGCTTTGGCCTCTGTGTGAGGTTAAACTTATTGGCAGACAGTTTTCAGGCCTGACTTGATGAATTTGGTTGTGAGTCATTATATGCCCCCAAGTGATTGAGCATTGAATATATAGTCAGCAAGAAAAACCTCCTTAACATGGACCAAAACATCATTTGGTTGCCTTCTCTATGGAGGCCAACTCTGAAGTTCAGCTTCTTGGGTTCAAAACTGTCCCACTTCTTACTAACTGTGACTTTGGGCAAGTGCTTAATCTCTCTGTGCCTTTGTGTCCTTATTTGTTAAGTAGAGATAATATATAGTATTAACCTCATAAGGTTTTTTTCTAGGATTAAGTTAAATGAAAAATACTCAGAATAATGCTTCACATATAATGAATGCTCAAAGTTAGCTGTTACTATTAGTGTTGTTGTAATTGTTTAGTTCACTTTTCATCCCAAGTAGGCATTAGGTTTTTTTTTTTTTTAATGTTTTATTTATTTATTCATGAAAGCCAGAGAGAGAGAGAGGCAGAGGCAGAGGGAGAAGCAGGCTCCACGCGTAGCAGGGAGCCCCATGCGGGACTCGATCCCAGGATCCTGGGATCATGACCTGAGCCGAAGGCAGACGCTTAACCATCGGAGCCACCCAGGCGCCCTAGGTTTTTTTTTTTTTAATAAAAAACAGTTGAAGGCATACAACACAAGGAATCCTGTACAATCCAACTGGTGATTTTTATTGATTCTTTTCTGCATTCCTGAAAGAAAAAAACTTCTCCCTAGCTTTTCCCAGCATTAGTGGATCAGTAAATACATCCTTAAATTTCTTAGAAATGACCTCCACATCTTGTGATATTTATCCTATGATTCAACAGCCTAAGGTACACATTGCTTGACAGGGTCTTTGAGGAGGTTTCAAGTCTACTTAGTTCACCTTGGGCTGTAGGAGTTTTAAATACTTTCTTTAGGTGTCAGGTTTCTTTTCCCTCTGGGATTTGAAATCTGATGCCCTGTTGTCTCAGAAAAACAGAATAGACGCAGTTTTCATTTTATCTCCTTTCTGTCAAAAATGTATTTCTTCAAGTCAGCTTAACTCTTTTAGTCCAGATATGTTTAGGTTAATTTTATCTCAAATAAAAGTCATTTTTATTTTTATTTATTAAAGGTTTTATTTATTTATTTATTTCTCAGAGAGAGAGAGAGCACAAGCAGGGGGAGTGGCAGAGGGAGAGGCAGGCTCCCTGCTGAGCAAGGAGCCAGATGCAGGACTGGATACCAGGACCCTGAGATCATGACCTGAGGCAAAGGCAGACACTTAACTGACTAAGCCACCCAGGTTCCCCTAAAAGTTATTTTTAAAGCACTCACCAACCTCCTAGTTAGCTGCTTACAACGTACTTAACCGATTTCCTTTAAACCGGTATCTCCCTGATACAAAGTAGTAAGTTGAAGTCCTGTTGAATTTGCTTCACAGGTTTTCCTGATCCAAGCAGAACCCAGTTGTGTGAGGAGCCTGAGGAGTCTTTTCGCATTCACAGTGTCCTGGGAGTGAATCCAAAGTGAAATCCGAGTGTCCCAATACGAAGAAATCTCCTGAGAATGTCTGGGTCTTTGCTCTTAGGTCTTACCTCCACTTTGCGTAAAAATGTGACCATCTGAAATTGCCTTAGGTGGATGAATCATAGCAAGGACTTTCAGAAACCACCTGGCCACTCAAGTGACCATAAGGCAAATTTCACACAACCACCATTAGGCAAGTGTTGACCTCTCTGAAAACCTTTGTCCACAACCTCCACCTATGTCCACAACCTCCACCACCTTTGAGATTCATTACATTTTACTTGCTGTTCTTATTCTTGTTGGTTATCACTACTACTTAATGCGCCTTTTTGCTTGTAAAAAAGGAGAAAGACAAATCTTCCTGTTAAAAGAAAAAGTTGTATTCACTGCAGAAAAGTTTGAGGAAATATTTTGTGAGGAAAAAACAAAATTGGGAGTAAAAGAAAAATTCACCCATGACCCAAATCTCTTAATATTTGGTACATTTCCAGTCTTGTTTTATGTATTTTATCCCATTTTTTCATGTGTATTTTATTCTATTTTTTATGTGTATGTGTATACATACCTATATCCTTACATTTTCTTGGTATAAGCTATATATAAAATCTAAGTATTATAAACCAAGGTATACTGATACTATTCAAGGGGAACCAGGAGCATGGGCAACTCTAAGAATATTTTCTTAGAAATGCAGACTCTCATGGGGCGCCTGGGTGGCTCAGTTGGTTAAGCGACTGCCTTCGGCTCAGGTCATGATCCTGGAGTCCCTGGATCGAGTCCCGCATCCGGCTCTCTGCTCGGCAGGGAGCCGGCTTCTCCCTCTGACCCTCCCCCCTCTCATGTGCTCTCTGTCTCTCTCATTCTCTCTGTCTCAAATAAATAAATAAAATCTTTAAAAAAAAAAAAAAAAAAAGAAATGCAGACTCTCAGACCCCAGTACAGATCTACTGAATCAGAATTTGCATTCTGACAAGATCCCTGGTTGGTTCACATTAAGGTTTGAGAAGCATTGATATATACATGCCATATTTAGTTCTATAGCCTACTTTGTCACTTACAAAAACTAGAAAGTTTTCATTTTCTCTCTGTTCCGCATTCATTAACAATCGTTAACAATGCCATGGAAATAGTACTTTGTAGAATTGGGAAAGCATTTAGTCATTACAAAAGAGTGAAATAGATACTGATTTGTGAATTGGCAAGGAGATCTCTAAAAATCTTCAATTTTTTTTTTTTTAAAGAGTCTTACTATTCTAAAGTTTCATAATGAAACATTGATTACTGGAGTTCAAATTGTTTCTGAAATGTGGTTCTTTTATTATCTCAGAATGTGAGACAATATTATTTATTTATTTTTATTATTTTTATTTTTTTAAAGATTTTATTTGACAGAGAGAAATACAGCGAGAGAGGGAACACAAGCAGAGGGAGTGGGAGAGGGAAAAGCAGGCTTCCTGCCGAGCAGGGAGCCCAATGCGGGGCTCAATCCCAGGACCCCGGGACCATGACCTGAGCCGAAGGCAGACGCTCAACGACTGAGCCACCCAGGTGCCCCGACAATACTTAGTTAAAAACCCCTTGAGGGAAAAAGGGCAGGAAGTCGTTAAAGAAAGCACAGTTGGCAACACATCTGCGGCTGAATCAGGACTTGTCAGCCTTGAGCACTCTGCTAACGAATAGTGAGGGGGTGGGGAGAAAGGTGGAGCCTGAATGTGAATAAACTGATTCAGAGGAGAAAACAAAGGCTGTGACTCTTGGACACCCTGGTATATTTTTAACTCTAGTCAGTACTTTGCTCTTTAATTAGGGAGGGCAAATCTTTATAACCTTGCTAGATGAAGATAAGAGAAGACAATAAGTGCAGTTTACTTTGGAAAAGAAATCACAATCGGTTCTTAGGCACTTGAGCTGCCAATATTTAGCAACAAAATGGTAGACTTGGTCAGCTTCAAGGCGTGGAATCAACTTTAAATTCAAATTCAGATTCTAAGTGTAAGAGAGAATGGATACTTTTGGGGAGCCTGCAGCCTTCACAAAATTGGGTTCTTGTTTGATACAGGAAGGGAGTTGGGCAACATCACTTGGCACTTGGCAGGGAAGCAAAGGTAGGCAATAAAGAGGGAAAGTGACCAAGATGACCTTAACATTATCCTCAGCTTGACCAAACTAGACAGGTTTCTTTCTGACTGCTTCTGACCCTCCCTTTTCTTGGAGCATTTTCTTTAGAAACTTGCAATTGGAAATTCGTTCTTTGCCTTTTTGACATGTAAATCTTTCAACTTCTGTCTGTTTTGCATCTGAGGAATGTCCTTCTCAAGGACCTGGGAGCCATCTCTTGGAAATGTAATCAAGAAAGACAGGGTCCCTAACTTCCAGTCTCTGGGAGAGGGTAAGAGCCTACCTTAATAAGTATCAATTAGCAAACAAGATGGATTAATTGAATTGACCAACGTCCCCCTACAATGTCCTCCAGTACTTTTCCACTGACTTAACCCAGTGCTAAAAACTCCCCCCACCTTTTATTTCAGGGGAGTTGAGTTCCGTCTCGCTCTCCTATTGCAATAAATGCTTAAATTTCTTTATAAAGTCTTGAATAAATTCTTCCTGGACTGGTCAATTCTGTTTGGTACAATTTTTCTTTGACAGTAGTGAAAAAAAGGAAGGGTTCATACATGCTCTGATTGGAAGCTGTTAGCATGGAGAAGCTGGAGCTGGGCTATCTAGAGAAACTTTTTTTAGGATTGACTTAGGGCTTTCTCTGGTGTGTCCTGAGCTGGAAGGGTACAAAAAGAATAGGGAAGCCAGCAGTCACTGACCCCAAGTTCTGATCTTTCTGGGCTGATGGCAGCAGAAGCTGTGGTTCCCAAACTACTTGCTCTACAAGTTGTAGGTCAGAATTCTACAACCAGATAAATAATATCAGCCTCATGGGATTTTTTCTAAGAGTAAGTAAAAATACTTGGAATAACAATAATACTCAAAATTAGCTATTATAATACTCTGGTTTCTCTTCAGATCGTATAAATCTTTCGCCTTTTACAAAATTAGCTATTATTATTATTATTATTATTATTATCTGTGCTGCTGTTGTTTATTTCACTTTTTATCCTAACCCACGCTTTAGTCTTGAATAACAAAGAACAGAACACATATAACACAAGAAATCCTATGAAAACCAAACCAATGGCTTTTACGAAGATGCTTTTCTGTCTTTTCCATATAGTATCGTACATATCCTGGCCATTGTCCATTTTTATATTCAGTCTTTCATTAATTTTAGGAATGTCTTGAAGACAGAATTAGAAACCAGAAGACCTCGTCACAGAATTCCTTTTTGGAGACAGTCACATTCTATTTATTTCTTGGAAGCATTCGGAGTGCAGCATTGCAAGGAGTTTCTTCATGGGGGCGAGATATGCTTCGGTATGGTTCAGTCCTGACTGTTCGGACCCAAAATGCTACATAATGGCTCAGTGCCACCTTACTGAGGTAAGGGCTGTGTAGGGTCTACCTGGGCATGGGTATTACCCAGTGGTCACTGAGGTTGTTGGGTGCATAAGACTAATCTTAAGGCTGGTTTGTTGGGCAATGTGCCCCAGGCCCAAAACCCTGAGTGTTAAAGCTGATTCTATACCCACTGGATTATCCTTAGTCATATGTCCACCTTCCAAAAAAACTCTTGTGACTTCGAGGTTATTTTGGAGTTTTTTGGTTTGTTTTAAAAGATTTTTATTTTATTCATTATTTTATAGAGAGTGTGAGAGAGAGAAGGAGAATGAGTAGGGGAGGGGCAGAGAGAGAGAATCTCCAGCAGACTCCCCACAGAGCACAGAGCCTGATGGGGGCTCCATTTCATGACCCTGATATCATGACTTGAGCTAAAACCAAGAGTCTGATGCTCAACTGACTGAACCACCCAGGCATCCCGACTTTGAGTTAATTTTGAAAGCTGACTAGGTCTATGGAAACGTGGATATAACTGAATTCCCAAATTCAACTTACTTGGGAGAAGGGTAGGGGAGTATAATGGGCACCAAATAATTTTTACCAAACCAAGAGAACTTTCAGGGAGGATTTCTGTAAATAGTCAACTCCATAAAGATTGATTCTCTGACAGCTGGTCTCCATGTCTCAGAGAAAAGCCTGAGCATGCCTGTGGATTTCCCACGCCAGCCTCAGTATTAATCCAGATCCCTGAGGTTAAAAGGTTCAGGCTGTGCAGTCCTTCTTTTCTTTTCTTTTCTTTTCTTTTCTTTTCTTTTCTTTTCTTTT
>NW_023270807.1:15586973-15605996 GCF_011800145.1 Mirounga leonina
TTCTTTTCTTTTCTTTTCTTTTCTTTTCTTTTCTTTTCTTTTCTTTTCTTTTCTTTTCTTTTTTTCTTTTCTGGTCTTTTTTTTTTAATTGAAGTATAATTAGCATACAATATTACATGAGGTTATACAGTCTTTCTATCCCCACATAACTGAGTGGGAAAATGTGCAAATGTATAAGTGAAATAATTCTATGATCAAAAGGTTGGAGTGGAAGAAAGGAGATTCTGTGACCTGTATTGAATCGCATGCCAAGGACTAGGCAATGGTCAGGGTTTGTCCCAGGAGCAAAATATAAGCCGTGTGTCATCTTTAGAGATCCTAAAACTGTGATAAAACTGGACTAAAAGTCTGCTTTTATCATCACCAAGTGCTTAGTGATAAAATACTCCTTTCTGAAAAAAATCTGTTGTTGATCTAAATTCTTAAAACTTGCTGCTTACTTTTTGAATTTTAATAATACAGATGTAAGCTTGAAATTAACACTTTAAAATTTTTCTTTTCCATTTTTTTAATGGGGAAGATAATTTTATTTTGATTTTTTTTTTTTTTTTTTTATTTTGGAGGAGGACGGTATAGAGGCAGAGGGAGAGTGAGAAAGAGAATCCCAAGCAGGCTTCACACCCAGCATGGAGTCCAACAGGGGACTCAATCTCACAACACTGAGATCATGACCTGAGCCCAAATCAAGAGTTGGACGCTAAACCAACTAAGCCACCCTGGCGCCCCTATGGGGAAGATAATTTAAAGATCTTTTCCATGTTGTCCCCCTAATATCTCTCTCACACATATGTGGAATCAACTACATGTGTTCATTTTGAGAGTAAATTCCTAAGGGTTCAGAATCTCTTGAACTCACTCAGAGTGCACTTTGTGTCTCCATCCTGTACATAGTCCTGCATCCCAAGATTCAGTATAAACATTAATATAGCAACTATAGTGATTAGGAAAATGAAGTTGAGTTACTTCAATTCTGACATCGTATGTGACATTATATGTAAAATTTAAAATAAGGAAACAAATTAAATGTTAATTAAATTTAAACAAGAATTAAAGTAAGGAAATATTTTCTGTTTGATAAGTGCAAATTTAGTTCAGACATAAACTATTTTACTGGATTCGGATAATATATTTAACATTAAATTCATTTTTTATTCATTATTTTAAAACTGAAGAGTGAGGGGCGCCTGGGTGGCTCAGTCGTTAAGCGTCTGCCTTCGGCTCAGGTCATGATCCCAGGGTCCTGGGATTGAGCCCCGCATCGGGCTCCCTGCTCGGCCAGGAGCCTGCTTCTCCCTCTCCCACTCCCCCTGCTTGTGTTCCCTCTCTAGCTGTCTCTCTCTCTCTCTGTCAAATAAATAAAATAAAATCTTAAAAAAAAAAGAAAAAAAACTGAAGAGTGAATCAAGAAAATAAAACATTACATGAGTGGTATAATTTAATAGTTCTGTTTTTGTTGCAGACACTTCAATTTTATTAAAATTTACTTATCAGTTACTTGACAGTTCTTTACATAAATTATTATTATATCAGACTAACCAAAGGATTAGTTATTTGTTTTACTTTATGATTGTTCCTGAACATTCTTGTCTCATACTGGTTTTAAAAATTATCTTCCGGGGCGCCTGGGTGGCTCAGTCGTTAAGCGTCTGCCTTCGGCTCAGGTCATGATCTCAGGGTCCTGGATCGAGCCCCGCATCGGGCTCCCTGCTCCGCGGGAAGCCTGCTTCTCCCTCTCCCACTCCCCCTGCTTGTGTTCCTTCTCTCGCTGTCTCTCTCAAATCTTTTAAAAAATAAATAAATAAATAAATAAATAAAAATTATCTTCCTTTGGGTGCCAGATTCACCATGTATACCACTGCCAACATGTGGTCATAAAGTCTCAAACATGGGGGACTAAACGGGTTGGAATTAAAACTCAAGATTTCCTGCTCTCTAACAGAAACAACGGTTTCTGTTCCCTTCATGAGAGAAAGCAGTCCACAAATTCATGTTGACTTTGGACTGAGAATTCCCTGATAGGTTATTGAACACCAGTTAGGTACTAAGGGCAACTCAGAAAGTGCAGCTACTCGCACTTGAATGTGTTCAAACAATAAATTAAAATTAGCAGGTCCCATTTCTTTGTCATTGACGGTTTTGTTTATTAGGTCAACAAAGTCAGAGAAGCTGAGTCTCCCCCCATCTGACTCATTCTAAAAAGGCTTTGTGGAAAATGCTGCTTTGGGAATGACCAGGAAGGACTTAACATTCCTCTCAGTTTGGCTCAACTTTAGACAGGTTTCTTCCTGGCTCTAGGCCCTGACTTCCATTTTCTTAGGGCATTTACATGAGAAAACTTTCACTTACAAATTCTTTCTCTGCCCCTTTGACTTGTAAAGCTTTAAAAAAAAAAAAAAAATCTCTTACCAGTTTTACAACCCAAGAATGTCTTTCTCAAGGACATGAGATCTCTCCCTTTGAAATGTGGTCATCAAGGAAGTCAGCACCCCATCTCCTTGTCTCTGGAAGAGTAGGAGCTAAACTTCAATGGAGGCTAATTAGCAAACACTAATGGCCTAATCCTAGAGAAAAAAATGTGCAAATTAGGGAGTAACTCAGCGTAGGGATATAGGATATTGATCAACCTCCCCACTCATCACAAGAGCTTTTCTACCAGCTCACCACACGCTTAAAAACCCTTCTCCCCGTGTTTCAGCGGAGTTGAGTTCGGTCGAAGTTCTGGTGTCTTTCCTCTATGACAATAGGCTCAAAGTCTTGCTTGATGGGTTAACTTTATCCAGTGCCAGTTTTGCTATGACAGGGATCAGATAAGAGCAGGAGAGAAACATTTATGTTGATGATGGGGAGATACATTTGACTTCATAAAGGCTGAAGATGCTTTGTGTCTCAGGGGAACTGACCGTGATGTTGTTATTCTGCAGCCCGTGGGTCTTGCGTGTGCCTTCAGAGCATGGGGCGCAGGGAAGTGGGGCCTGCAAATTCCAGTTACGTCAGGAGCAGAAGCATTCGCTTGCTGACCTCAGCAAACTGACAATACTCATGAGCAATTATCCGTTGTTAACCACCCTTTTTTGGTTATTCACAGAATGATCCAATGTCTTATATGTCTTATGTTTAGTGTGATCCTCACTTAAAAGTTGAATTTTCTTCATTGCAGTTTTGAAGATGTTCATGGACATATTAGAACAAAGCATTAATTATATAGTCATCCTGCCCTAACCAATTAAAACTACTGATTCAGTAGTTTTTTCAGTAGTTTATTCAGTGATATTTAAATGTCTCATAGGCATTGGAGGAAAAGGACAGTTTTGGTTTAAAAGAAAGACCTTAGAGCAGGAAGTGAAGATTCTAGTTGTCACATGTTCTGTCTTAGAGAATGACAGCAAGGAGGCATCCACTACATTGATTAGCCCAGGAAATCAGTCTGATCTCACATGAGAACCCTCTGCAATGATGTGGCTGATGATGCAGAAAAGGGGAGTTAGTGCTGAGGACCCCATCAAGAACTGGGGCTGCAGCTTGCAATGCAGAGCCTAGGCCTGGAGCAGGGCACATAGCTTGTGAGGCATTGGTCGAGTGTTGAAGCCAATGTCTGGGGTTAGGTCCAGGTCCCGATGGGAGACCCTGGGGGGTGGCTGGAAGGTAAACTTCTGCATGAGGCTGGTGAAGAACAGGAAAAGCTCCATCTTGGCCAGTGACTCACCAGCACACATCCGGCGGCCTGAGGAGATGGACGTGGAGGGTTAGGAGATGTATGAGCACAAAAAATTGAAACACAATCTGGACAAAGAGAAAAGCTGTCCATGTGTGATTTCTCCTACTTTAGAATGTGTGAATTAGTTGCTTAACCTCTTCTGAGCCTCATGGGTTCTGCCGAAGCCCGGGAAATATAAAATCAAGTATATATTCTAATTCTCCCCGCCTACCCCTCCCCCCCACCATGAGGGAAACAAGCAGCTAAACAAATATTAACATTTTAGTGTGGAAAATGTTAGAAGGGTAAAGCCAAGTGTGTCATGAGAACAGATAGTAAAGGTACCCAGTGTGATTTAAAGGGTCAGGGAGGACTCCTCCTTTGTATGAGAGCTTTACATCTCAGCTCGTGTGCCCAGGGTGAGAAGAAATCAGCCAGGCAAAGATGCAGTGAGATGTGGAAGGGATCATGATGTATCTCAGGGCTAAAAAAATTTGGTTCTGACCGGAGCATAGAGCATGAGTTCTGGAGCCTAAGACCTGAGGCCAGAGGCTAAGTAGACACTCGGTCATGCCAAAGCATTTTAAGAACAGAGACTTGGTTTGTATTACTTTTGGGAAATGTCAAGATATTTGAAAGGTGGAGTCAGTAAAGTTGAGGAAGGAAGTCTTCTAGGTAAGTTTTTATTGAAACAAGAGGGACTTAATGGTTATATATCTTTTGTAAGACATGCTGAGCTGAGAATGGTGCATTTTTTTGGCTCAAATTTAATGTTTTGTGGTTACATTGTAGAACAAAGATAATATAGTTGATTGAGATATAGCATTATGAAAAGTTTCTGCTTCTAGTCCTTCAGAAGAACCTATCACGTCTTTTCATTTCTGTTCCCTGAGTCTGTGAATCCTAAGCCTGTTGCTCTGCTTTCCTGCTTTCCTTTTGTAGACAGTCAAGTTAGATTTCTTTTGTTGTTTGTTTATTTAATTAGGAAGGTAACTCTCAAGTGTACTGAGTCACAAAAGACTTCAACGTTCAGAAAAATATTTAAATGTAGTTATTTTACAACTCAAAGAAAGTAGCACTTTGGTTTATATGGGACTTCCAGGAAACAGATGAACTCCACAAAGGGTAGTGGGGGGTATTTTTTCACGATGCCTAGTACCAAGGCAGGACTTTTAGAGGTGAAAGGCAATGTATACTCTTCTCTCTGTTTGAAAATGTTTATTAAATAAAAGCTAACAATTCAATCCATCAATGTATGTGCAATGTCAAGGAGATACAGGTATTTAATTTAGCTTGGCTCTGAGACTATTGCTCAGGAAGGGTTCACTGCCCAGTAGGTGAGCCCAACAAGGAACTAGGTAAATACTACACAGTGTCACAAGCTACAATAGGGTGTTGAGGGAGCCCATGGAAGGAACACCTAATCTAGCTTTTAGGATCAGATCTTCCCACCTGCCCAGAACGAAATGTATGATTGAGTGGTGTCATCTAAATGGATGATAAATAATGCAACTTAGGGTGTGAATTATCTACCCTATATTTAGGTTTATTCAGTTTCAAGGTAAGAGTCTAGCTGCCTAAAAATAAAATGCATGTATTGTTTTGGTTTACTTTTAAGATTATATAGGTGAAAATATAGCAAATGATCTTGTTTATCTTAAAAAGAAATGCTGTATGCAAAATTAGTTAGGAGTGATTGTGATCAAAAATCAAATAAGCCCTCCAGAGAGCAAAATCTCTGTCTTAATGCAGTAAGTAAGGATGAGCGTGAGGACTTCGCACTCAACATTGGGTTTATGATATTTTTTCTTATTGTGATGGTTTTCTGGTTGTTATATTTTAAGAATATTCCCATTTGTTTGTCTATGATAAAACAGAGTATCACTACTCCTAGATTTCCTAAAGCAGGGAACACACACACACAGTATATCTGGAGATGTTTAGAATTCCTAAGGTAAGCCTTGCCAAACTTGTTTGAAGATGTGCCACTCTGCAAAAATCTGGACTATTTGCTTCTTGTCTCATAGTCCAAAGAAGCCTCCAGGCCCAGGTATGTGAGGAACCATGGAGAACCTGGAGACAAAGTTGGTCAGAAAAAAACAGTGCTGTTTATGGAGAAAAGGGGGTGTCAAGGGAAACATTGTTTCTTCTCTTTAAACATCAGTAAATCCAAGATCTGATAAAGGAGTCTAGGGAAAAAAAAAAAACCAAACATTATGGGTAATAAACTAATTGCTCCATCTCTTCACTTGTAAAATGAGGGTTTGGAATTAGATGTAGCTGAAGTGCCCTCCAGAGATCATTGTTTATGTTTCCATGGCTTTTTTTTCAAAATATAATGCAAGGAAGCATTAAGAAAAATTGAGTTCATAACACTGTGAATTACATGTGGATTATTTTTCATTTCCTTTAACTCTAGTTCCAGATGTGATATTGCATTTTTATTTAAAGTAGGAGTCATTAATACATGTACTGTTTTCTGGTATATCATCCTATGGGTGTGTTTGTGTGTAAAAATTAGGAGAATGCATTGTACTTTGTATCTCTCTGTATCTCTTAGTTATCAGTAGGTAAGGAAAGTCTATCCTTTGGGTGACTGCTGTTTACCTATCGCTGAATGGGTATATGGAGTGAATGCTAACCTATTGTTTGTGTAAGGGGAAAGGCACAAGGTGACAAAATGCTTATGGTATAGTTTTGCTAACATTCTTTTCTAGGAATGGAGAATTCATTTCAAGTTCTTAAGAATCCAGAAAATTATAAATTCATTTAGTTCCCTGGATTCCAAAATGTACTCTAGTGGAAAGTTCTCTCTTCCCTATCCCTAAGCCCCCTCCCATCCTCTCCTACCCAAGAAATTCTAAAAAACACTGGCATTTATATATATTAAAGCAAAGCTTTTCAGGGGTGCTTGGGTGGTTCAGTTGGTTAGGCCACCGACTCTTGGTCCTCGGGGTCCTGAGTTCAAGCCCTGCAGTGGGCTTCACTCTGGGTATGGAGTCTACTTTAAAAAATAAAAATAAAGCAAAGCTTTTCTGGTTGGAGTGAAGTGGGCTGTCCATTGTCTCCCTGCTTAACTTTCTCCTCAAATTCCCAAGGCCCTACCCTAGCCTCAGCTGCAAGGAATCTTTAAGGATTCCCTAAGAAAATGCCATTCCAATGCCTACTGTCTTACAGCCAATTTAAAGCCTGCGGGGGAAAGGCCTTTTCCACTCGTCCATATTTCTGACGTTTAGGAAAAAAATATAAAACCTAAGCACAGTCCTCAGACAAGGCCAAATATCTCCAGATTTTTCAAACCTGTCTCAAAGTAGGATACCTTACCCACTGAAAAGGGCATGAAAACTTCTTTCTTGATAAACTTTCCAGTGGAACTCAGGAAATGCTCAGGATTAAATGTGTCTGACTTTTCCCACTGTGCTTGGTCCCGAAGTACAGAGGTCAGCAAAGTGGTGACCTCGGTGCCCTAGAAACAGAAGTGCTATTAATGACAGAGATTACATTCCTTCTTAAAAAGGTGGCTCTTTCAAAATGTGTGAAGGTCTCAGTAATTTTTCAGAAGCAGTGTGTTCTAGAAGAATCTGGAAGGAGGGGAGGTGCAGGGACTTGGGATTGAGTGTGGAACATTCACTTACTCTACCACATTTTTGTTCAGTACCTCCTAAAAAAACATAAGCCTTGGACTCAGAACTAGAAATGGATTCTTACTTAGTCCTGTGTTTGCTATGTGATAATGGCATGTTGTTTAACTTTTGATATATCCCAGTTTCTAAATCTATATGAAGGGAGTTAAAGAGCCCTCATGGGGTGACTTGTGAGCCTCAGGTGCAGCGATATGTAGACCGACCCTGGTGCGGTCCCTGGCAGGTCTGAGGCTCAGTGAGGTTTTGCTCTTTTCCCTCCAGGGACTGAGAGGGTGGACAAGCTAGATCTAATGAGCCCATCGAAGCAAATCCTCAAAAGTCAGCTGCTCCCCCTTCCACAGCTTGCCACATGCTCTGAGACAACCGAGGATGATTGAGGAAAGGAATTTTAATTGTGATATGGGAAAGAGTATTCTGAAAACTAAAATTAAAATAATAGTAAGAAAAGCCTGCCCCTCCATTAACAACAGTGTTCACTACTTCACTGTAGTTAATCATAGCTTCCTCTTTAAGAAAGCTTTGCAAGGAGTGCCTGGTGGCTCAGTTGGTTAAGCGACTGCCTTCGGCTCAGGTCATGATCCTGGAGTCCCTGGATCGAGTCCCTGGATCGAGTCCCACATCGGGCTCCCTGCTCAGCGAGGAGCCTGCTTCTCCCTCTAATCCCCCCCCCCCCGTCATGTACTCTCTCTCTCATTCTCGCTCTCTCAAATAAATAAATCTTAAAAAAAAAAGAAAGAAAGAAAGCTTTGCAAGACTATCATTGTGGTTAGCTGTCTTAGCGCATGAATCTGTATAGTTTTTGAGTCACGAAAAGCAAACAACTGCTTTAAAGTGTTTTATTTTACAACTTCCTTTGTGCTCTATTCCTTTGTTTCTTTCTTTTTTATTTATAAGTATATGTACCTGGGCATTGTGGATTTTTCCTCCTTATGACAACTGTGCTAGATTATTTCCATTGGAGCTCGGTGAAACTGAGGGACCTAGCCACCAGGAGCATGGTAGGCGTGTATGCCATTATTAAAGCTTCCTTGGGGGTCTCTTTTTCTTGTTTTTGACATCGGTTATATTTGTTTTTATCAGCTACAAATCTGATTAATTCAATCCAACAGTGTTTTAATGCGTGCTTGAGAAGGGAACTCCAAAGATGAATGCCGCCCCTTGTTTGTAGGGTACACACAGAGTAGCAGGCGATAGTGTGGGGAGGGGGTCCACATAGCTAGTGGCCCCTGCGGATTCATGCAGAGGTGGGCCCAGAAGCAGTGACCAGACAAAGCTTTAAGGAACAGAATTAGTGCTATGGGCATGCTCTGATCCTATGCGGATTCCTGCCTTCAGTGTCCTTTTAGCAAATATCTATGCATACTTCTTCAATTTGCAAGTGGAAAGCACAAGAATGCATCTAGATGCCATAAGATTGAGGAGCAGAGGGCCTGGGCATGTTTCTGTGTGAGGAAGCATGTGAGGCCAGAGGTGTGGCTGTCAGGGGCCCTGCGTGGTGAAAACTGAGCTCTAAAATGGTGGCATGCCTTTCTGGGGATCTGGCCCCCTTACTCACCCAGCTCGCTTAAACTCTCTGAACCCCAAGTTCCTCAACTGCCACATAGAAATAATAATACCTTATAATACCTTGCACGGAGTAATTACCACCTAGTCTGTGCACACACACTGATACACTCAGTTACCTTTTATTGGACGGTAGGGAGGGAGAGAGGAAGGAAAAAAGGAAGGGAGGGAGTGGGAGGGAGGGATGGCAGGAAGAAAGGCAGGCTGAGATTGCCTTCCAACAGTTCATTTCAGTGCTTCTGTGATTTTGAGCACCTGACATCCTTTCCCGTTCCCCTCATTTCCCCTTCTTAAACCCTTACCTTGGGAATATAGTAATTTTTAAATATCACGTCTGTGGTTGTTGCATGAGGTAAGCTTGTGGGCAGGATATCAGCAAATCTCTGTACTTCTTGAATGACAGCATCTGTGTACGGCATTTGAGTTCGATGTGCAATTCGAGGCTGGGCTGACCCCACAACTTTGGTGATCTCATCACAGACCTTTTCTGGATAAAATGCAGTGATTAGAGGTAGGGGAGGGGATATTGGAACAATCTTCTCAGTTTTCCTTCCATGTGAAAATCAAACCAAAGTGCTCTATGAGTTCTGACCCATCTTTTCTCTGCACTGCTTGCACTTGACCTCTATTCCTGAGGTCCCTCTGGGGACCTGCACGGAGTGACACCTGCAGACCATCTCAGGAAGCTTGGAGAGCAAAATCTACTTTCTCATGTCAAAAGGAACCTAAAAGTACACACTGTCCTCAAGGGTATAAATTAAAGGTATCTCGTGTGGCCATAGAATTCTGCTTTTTTCCAGCCCAAGAGATTTCTGAGTCTTTCCTTCAGGCAATGCCCTGAATCTTAAGAGACTTACTCTGGACCTCAGGATATCGCATCACGAGCAGAAGTGCCCAGCACAGTGTGGAGGCCACGGTTTCTGTACCAGCCGCAAACCGCAAAAGGTAACTAACCAGTGCCACCAAATTTTCATCACTGAAATAGGCAGTAGATGTATCTTTCTCCTGAAAGGGGAAAGGAATTATTAGTGATGAAAAAATTTTATACTGGACAATCATAGCAGATAACCTAACATGAATTTAAAAAGCAAAGCTGGGCATTCTTTCCTCAATTGAGTGGAATTTTTTATTATGAGGATATTGTGCAGAATTTTCGAATAAAGCACATCCCAGATGCTAACGATGATAAATAATTCTAACAATGGGAAAGGCTGTTTGGCATTTGGAAATTAGTTTTTATTTTATTTTTTTTTAATTTTATTTATTTTATTTTATTTATTTGAGACAGAGAGAATGAGAGACAGCATGAGAGGGAGGAGGGTCAGAGGGAGAAGCAGACTCCCTGCCGAGCAGGGAGCCCGATGCGGGACTCGATCCCAGGACTCCAGGATCATGACCTGAGCCAAAGGCAGTGGCTTAACCAACTGAGCCACCCAGGCGCCCCTGGAAATTAGTTTTTAACTGAGTGATTAGAATATGCCCACCATGGGGATGCGGAGAAAGGGAACCCTCCTACACTGTTGGTGGAAATGGAAGCTGGTGCAGCCACTCTGGAAAACAGTATGGAGGTTCCTCAAAAAGTTGAAAATAGAGCTACCATACGATCCAGCCATTGCACTACTGGGTATTTACCCCAAAGATACAAAAGTAGGGATCTGAAAGGGTACATGCACCCCGATGTGTATAGCAGCAATGTCCACAATAGCCAAACTGTGGAAAGAGCCAAGATGTCCGTCGACAGATGAATGGATAAAGAAGAAGTGGTATATATATACAATGGAATATTATGCAGCCATCAAAAGGAATGAGATCTTGCCATTTGCAATGACGTGGATGGAACTGGAGGGTGTTATGCTGAATGAAATAAGTCAATCAGAGAAAGACATGTATCATATGACCTCACTGATATGAGGAATTCTTAATCTCAGGAAACAAACTGAGGGTTGCTGGAGTGGGGGGGGGGGGGGGGGGGATGGGGTGGCTGGGTGATAGACACTGGGGAGGGTATGTGCTATGGTGAGCGCTGTGAATTGTGCAAGACTTGAATCACATATCTGTACCTCTGAAACAAATAATGTAATATATGTTAAGAAAAAAAAAGAAGAAGATAGCAGGAGGGGAAGATTGAAGGGGGGGAAATCGGAGGGGGACACAAACCATGAGAGACGATGGACTTTGGAAAACAAACTGAGGGTTCTAGAGGGGAGGGGGGTGGGAGGATGGGTTAGCCTGGTGATGGGCATTAAAGAGGGCACGTTCTGCATGGAGCACTGGGTGTTATGCACAAACAATGAATCATGGAACACTACATCAAAAACTAATGATGTAATGTATGGTGATTAACATAACAATAAAAAATAAGAAAAAAAGAATATGCCCAACACTGGTTTTTTTTTTTTTTTTACAGATTTTATTTATTTATTTGACGAGAGAGACAGCGAGAGAGGGAACACAAGCAGGGGGAGTGGGAGAGGGAGAAGCAGGCCTCCTGCCAAACAGGGAGCCCGAGGTGGGGCTCGATCCCAGGACCCTGGGACCATGACCTGAGCCGAAGGCAGAAGCTTAACGACTGAGCCACCCAGGAGCCCCTGTTTTGTTTTGTTTTTTTAATTGCATGAAATAATCTTTCTTGGTTTAGTCAACTGACACACATTTTCAAGATTGCAATAAAAGGAATACTGTACTAATTCTAAAAGCTAACATTTGAGATCTCTAAATATCTTGTTTTTTTTTTTTTTTCAGAGAGTGATGTGAAAAGCAGTAGGAAATTTTTGAGAATGGAAAATGTAGTAAATAGCATTCTTTGTAGGATACTAATCTACCATTGTTAACCTAATTGCATCCAGTGATCTTTCTTCTTTGCAAGAAATATTTTTCCTCCAGATGCTATTAATTAAACCAAATAATAAACAATAGGCTAAGGTAACCCCTGAGCAAAACACCATTACCTCCTGCTGTCTGACCAAAAAAGCATCAATGAAGCTTCTTGGATCATTTTTGTCAAATTTATGCTGATGATCTAGGAAAGTCATCCTTATAAAAGCAAATAATTCATCTCTATTCCTGAGTACTGTCTTATGACTTTTTAGGAGGAACCCCAAAACTGGAAACATATTGAAAAGCTGAAAGAATAAAAAACAGCAAAGTAAGTTAAATATACATATGTAATGTGTGCAATAATGGGAATGACACCATTATTTCTGGAAGCATTATAGAAATAACATCTCATTTAGACTTCAATTTTGTCTCAACTAACTGGCAGACTGACCTGGAAAACATGACTTAGTGGAACTAGGTAACTTACAATGAATATTGATATGGTTTATAGTAAGTTCTATGTACCCGAAGTATTTTGTATATTATGCCAGTAGTAACCCAACACGTCTACTTAGAGGTTAGACAAGACATGGAAACAGTATTGGCTTTATGGTTAGGGCTATAAATCTGTTTTTCGTCCAAACTCCTAGGTGATTCCAGGTTAAACTCTTTTAGTCCTATGTAGCACACTCACTTTACCACTAATGTTTCCTTGCAGGATCAGAATAATTATTTTTGTAATTTAGAACAGGTCTACTGTGTATAGGTCCCAGGGAGCAGCACCATATAATCTAATATTCTCTAACCCTTAGAAAGTTCAGGAAGGACTTCACTGTTTGCTAAATTTGGTATGTTTCTCAGTATATTCATGTATTTGAGAGATAAGCTCTATTATATATTTCATCAGATTCTCAAAGGGGCCCTAACCACCCAAGTGACCTAATAAATACCAAAGATAAAAGGCCAACCTAAAGTTAGACATAGTTGGGTGCCTGGGTGCCTCAGTTGGTTAAGCATCAGACTCTTGATTTCAGCTCAGGTCATGATCTCTAGGTCCTGGGATCAAGCCCTGCATTGGGCTCCATGCTCAGCATGGAGTCTGCTTGAGATTCTTTCCCCCACCCCTGTCACAGCTCCCACTTGCACACTTGCTCATACTCTCTCCTTCTCAAATAAGTAAATAAATTAAATCTTTTTTAAATTCTATTTAAAGATTGAGCTATTTATTTAATTTATTTAAATTCAATTAATTAACATATAATGTATTACTGGTTTCAGAGGTAGAGGTCAGTGATTCATCAGTCTTATATAACACCCAGTGCTCATTACATCATGTGCCCTCCTTAATGTCCATCACCCGGTTACCCCATTCCCCCCACCTCCCCTCCAGAAATCCTGTTTCCTATGATTAAGAGTCTCTTATGGTTTGTCTCCCTCTCTGGTTTCGTTTTATTTTATTTTTCTCTCCCTTCCCCTATGCTCTTCTGTTTTGTCTCCTAAATTCCACATGAGTGAAATCATATGATAATTGTCTTTCTCTAATTGACTTAAAAAAACAGACATAGTTGCCTGTTTCCCCTTTAAGTTACAGGTGTATTTAAAGTAAACATGTACTTATAATAACAGAACCTAAATTATTACAAAGTGAAATAATATTGTCAGCTATCAGTTGTGCTATTGAAAATGGGAACTATTTGACAAGGCTCTTAGTTCCTACATTCTAGAAGACAGCAACTTTATTGCTCGCAAATATAAAAAATTGGATTGTAGCACTATTTTGAACTTACGTGATGCAGAATAGATATTAAAATTTTATTTAGTACTGTTTTTAGTACTTGATAGTTCTCCTCTGTTTAAATTCACTCTTCTAAGTGAATTCTTCTGAGTGTTCCTTATTCATTCATGGCTTATCCGTGATAAGCATCGATGCATAACCAGTGGTATGGGTAAAAGATGAATGGCCAAATTGTGAAAATTTACTGAAGTCATAAACTGAACTATTTATTGATGTGATTCACAATCCATGCATTGTAAGATATTATTTGATACAGTAATTTGTTTTTCTTAATATTTTTATTTACTTACTTGAGAGAGAGAGAAAGATCATGAGCAGAGTGGAAGGATAGAGGGAGAAGCAGATTCCCCGTTGGGCAGAGAGCCCGATGCGGGACTTGATCCCAGCACTCTGGGATCATGACCTGACTCAAAGGGAGATGCATAACTGACTGAGCCACCCAGGCATCCTGATGCAGTAATTTGTGATGGAGGAATTATCAGATGTGTTAACCAAGCAGGCTTGTCACATCTCTGTACTCATAATGTTCCAGAAAGTGTACATTTTTGAAATGGCAATTCTCTAACAAATACTTTTTCATGGTCTCTTGAACAACCTACTTCTTCTAACCTACCTTAGAAGAAGTAAAATTGAGTAGGGAAGATACAGTTACTGCAATCCTAGGACCTCCAACGAGCTTCACATTTTCACCAATCAAGGTTAAGAGTCTCAGGAATTGGGTGTCTTGGTCATCAAACCGTTTTCCAAGCAACACTGACACAATGACATTAGCAACAGAAGCATTCATTACTGTTTTGACTTCAAAAGGCTTTCCTATAAGAGAATTCATTAATCAGATTAGGAATACTGACATAAACAGTATTAAGCCAGTTCTGGAATGATGGGGACAGACTGTCAATAAAAGATTTCATAGAGGAATGAGATGATTGGTGACCATACATTTTAAGGAGAGGTGAGACTAGATGAGCCTTGGAAAATATCCAGAATTTGGTTAAAAGATTGCCACAAGGCAAACTAGAAGTATGTGCCAAAGAAAATCTACATTTGGCTCAAAGAAATTAAAATGTGCCGGGTGAGGGCCATTTCAGTGTGTGTGGACGTACGTGTGTGTGTGTAGCAAGTGTTAATGCGTAACATCTGAGAAAATACCAACCTAGAAGCCTACAATCAATTCAAAATTTAAAATAGTATATCTAGATGATTAAAATGATTTTACTTGAAAGAACCTCATCTAGATCCTCTTGTTTTAACCTCTTCAGTTACTGGGATCTGTTTTCCTCCGCATCATTGAAAACTACTTAGATTATTAAATATGTATCACTGGATGTACATTTAATTTTAGCAACCAGAATGCTCAGAATTACGTTTAACATCAGCACCTACCTTAAATGCGGAGGCTGAAGGCCTGGGGGAATTTCTGCAGAGAATATGTTTTCTTTTTAATACATAAATGTAAGAGTGTCTGAGATGCTATGTAAGGGTATATGAGATGCTATGTACACAAAGCCCTGAGAAATTAATGTTTTTTAGGAGCTTAACACTGCAGGAGGAATAGATGTTTTCCCGTAGGTACTTTCTCCAAACTGCTGACGGGCTCTCTGTGTGTACAGGGACTGCTAATTTAGCACATGGGCCACTGCGTTGTTTCTTCTCTGTATTTATCTCAGGCTTGTCTACCTTTGACCATTTCTCTTCTTATTACTATCTGCATCAGTGAAGATAATACTCAAATGAGCATATTTTTAGTAAGGAATGAGCTCAATTTATTAAGGAAATGAGAAAACTATTAACATGAAGATGTTAAATAATTAAAATATTAAATAGATAAAATATTAAAATGATATGGAATTAACTGCATATCATTTAAAGAGATCAGAAATATACCTAGTACTGAAGAACTGTTCCAGATGGAAGGAAGCAAAAGAGACATGACAACTGAATGTAATGCATGTGTCAGGATTTTCTTTTGCTATTCAGGACATTAATGGGACAATGGCAAAATCTGGCCAAATAAGTTCAGGGGATGGCTGAGTCAATACTAATTTCCTGAGTTTTGAAAATTGTACTTTGGGTATGTGAGAGAATGTTTTTGTTTATTTTAAGGGAACACATTGAAGTGTTTAGGAATAAAGAGAGAGCATGTCTCCAAAGTACTTTCAAACAGTTTAGAAAAAGAGACAGAACAAGAGAGAAGGCAAATGTAAAATGCTGACATTTGGGGAATCTTACAGAAGAGTAGGATTGGGGAATTATTTGTAAATTCTTGGAATTTTCCTACAATACTGGAATTATGCCTAAGTAATAAAATATAGCATTTGGCTTCTTTCTCATGAAAAATAGGATGTGGTTTAGTTTATTCTATGCACCTCTGTGAGACTCAAAACTCCCTACGAGATGCTGGCATTCCTCTATGATCCTGTCTTCTATGAGCCGCTTGCCCATTCCAAAGTTCCTCAAGGTGGTCAAGCTGAACCTTCTCATAGTTTTTGAAGTTTCACCATGAGAGAAGACGATTCCTTGTAACGAGAAAAATGTTTTAAAATTATTTCCTCAAAGCTTTTAACATTTAATTTGCAAGGGCAAGTAAAAATTTAAAAGAAGCTTTATTCTCCCTGTTGAAAATAAGAGACTTCTCTTTCTCTTAAAGCATTAACTTTAAAAGACTTGTATTTTTTCCTGTTTTTAAATCATATATATATATAATCATATTGTATATATATGACTCGTAGCATATATAAGTCCTTCTGAAGTTAGAATGTGTCTTTTGTCAGCTTTATGACCTAGCAATGGCTTTCTCAGGGACCTGGAGGCCATCTGTTCAGAATATAAACATCAAGGAAGAGAGTACCCCTTTCTCCCAGTTTCTGTGGGAGGGTAGGAGCCAGACATTGGTGGGTGCCTTGCCCCAAGTTGCAAAACTACCTCCTATCATAAAGATATGAGAACTTTATTATTCTTTTGTATACAGACAATTAACACAGATGGTCACCCCAATTACCGGATGAATCTAGGATGAATGGTATGTGACAAATGGTGCTGCCAAGCCCTCTCAGTAATTGAGGACTCGTTATATTGTTTCCTTTGAGAACGTTTTTGTAATGGGTTGTGCCTGCTTGGTTATATAACAGGGTGAGATCTGTTTTTGTCTTTGCAATTTCTTAGTGGATTGTCTGTGATACACATCACATTTTGGTTTGATGCTTATTCAACAATAAAATTGTTTTCTTTTTCTGTTACCTTTGTGGAGAGGAGGATTTCTGGGTTGGGAGAAGATTTTGGTTTTAGTTCTATTTCTCTGACAAATTCATTAAGCAAATCTTGAGTCTCTATGCTTATATCATGCTAGGTGTGGTTAAGGGGTTGATGAACAATAGAAAACAAAGTCTCTTTTGCCAGGGAAAAATGTAGACTACAGCCACAAGATTTACCCAAGAAAAAGGTTAGGAGTAACTAATTGCCAAGCGGTGTAACGAAGCTTCCACATGTTAGTGCTATACATACTAATTTCTAGACATACGTGTTGTTGTAGCATATAGTAGGTCCCTGATAAATATTTATTGAATGAAACAGCTCTGTGAATTGGTGCATGGCTAAGGGAAATAATAGTCAAATAAGGTTCTTAGAAGAGTCAGGATATATGCTAACTGCCAGAAAAATAAGGAGAGAGAGGGTTGCCAAAGTGGCCCACATCTTTCCGTGGCCAGTTTATGGTGACCGTGGCCTTACTCCTTGTGTTTCGGTCCCTAAGCCCACCCTTCCTCCACTGGCATTTGTCTCATTTTTCTATGGAGGCGCAAGAGACAGGGGAGGGTTTTCTGAGTTTGACTGATAACCTGAAATAGGAAACTAGACTAAACGAAGGCAAGCTAGGTGTTGGAAATGGGGCAGCGCCATCCTTGCTAGTGAACGTGAAATCCGAGAGCGATCTCTCCTGCGCAGTTGTTGCCACTTCATGTGAGGTTAAACCTTCCTTTGCGAGGATACTGGTGAAGGCTAGATTCTGCTCACGTTCAACTCTTACATTAACATAATGTCATTCTGTCTATGGATCCTGTACTGCATAAAACTGTTTTGTAACAAATATGTGACTCTCCGCATTATCTCGTGTTTATATTTAAAAAATTACATTTGAGAACACAGTAGTAGAATATGAAGGACCCACAGTCAGGGAATAGCAATAGTCGAGCCATGTAATTGTGAAGAACATTAATCTAGCATTATAAGGAATGGAACTTCTTTTATTTATTTATTTATTTATTTATTTATTTATTTATTTATTTATTATTTTTAAAAAGATTTTATTTATTTACTGGACAGAGAGAGGGAACACAAGCAGGAGGAGCGGCAGAGGGAGAAGCAGGCTCCCCACTGAGCAGGGAGCCCGATGCGAGGCTTGATCCCGGGACCCCGGGATCATGACCTGAGCTGAAGGCAGATGCCCAACCAACTGAGCCACCCAAGCACCCCTGGAACTTCTTTTAAATACTGGCACCAAAGTTTGAAATATATTTAAGTTACATGGCAAAATAATTTATTAAGATGAAGTACTACTCTAAAATGGCCTAATGGTAATGAAAATATTACATATTTCTTCTGTTTATACAAAATTGGTTTAAAGAATGCTTGTACCCATTTGGGTGGATTACTAGACAGGGTGTGGGGCAGAGAAGTAATCATTTTATCTTTGAACAAAGAGTAGTTTTCCTATGACCAGTTAAGTCACTTAAAAAGAAAGACTAGTTGATTCTTAAAATGAATTATTTGCTAAGGAAAAAAATATTAGATTTGACATTGATACCAATTAAAACAATTTTGCATATAATCATAAAATCAGTGAGTAATATGTGAAGTGTTGTGAAAAAGAACTGAGATTCCAGAAGCAAGAGATAAAAAGTGTCCCAAATTTTTAGAAGGAATAAAAGAAGATGGATCCTGAGAGCTAAAGATCAGGGACTGAATGAACTGCTGTTCCTCAATGCTGACTTTATGAGATGTTAATTGGAATTCCAAGAAAAAGAAATGTCCCAAGGACTGATGTGGTCCAAACATACATGTATGTATGTATATATACACACAATGGAATATTACTCAGTATCAGAAAGAATGAAATCTTGCCATTTGCAACAACATGGATGGAGCTACAGAGTATTATGCTAAGTGAAATAAGTCAGAGAAAAACAACTACCATATGATTTCACTCATATGTGGAATTTAAGAAACAAAACAGATGAACATATGGAAAGGGGGGGAAAAAAACAAAAAAAGAAAGAGGGAAACAAACCATAAGAGACTCTTAACAGTAGAGAACAAACTAAAGATTGATGAAAGGAGGTGGGTGGGTGATGGGATGGATGGGTGATGGGTATCAAGGAGGGCACATGTTATGATGAGCACTGGGTGTTGTAGGTAAGTGATGAATCACTGAATTCTACTCCTGAAACCAATATTGCACTGTATGTTAACTAAGTAGAATTCATATATATAATTAAAAAGAAATGTTCCAAGGACTA
>NW_023270807.1:15606006-15711959 GCF_011800145.1 Mirounga leonina
TAAGTAGAATTCATATATATAATTAAAAAGAAATGTTCCAAGGACTAATAAGTGTGAAAACTGAATTAAATAAAATTAAATAGACTTTTGGTGTTTTTCTCAGAGGTTTTAATATCCTAATAGGCACCCCATGAATCCTGAGAGAGGCCTTTAATATGTAGTATTTCTCAAATTCACTTCACTGACACTGACACATAGAACATTTACTAATATCTCAAAGAATAAGATTTTGGAGGAGGATAGTGTGAAATGCTTTTTCAAAAAGTTGTTGAAGCATTAAAATGGCTTAGTAGTATTTACTAGACACCAATATTAGTTCACTAAAAATAATTAATGTCAAGATGAAACCATTCCCATATTTAGTTATTAAATTAGCATTAAAGTTTTAATGTAATAATTTAAAGGGTTGTTACATTAGTGGAATGACATAAAAGTATAGCATCTGGATTTCCTCAAGGCATTTATCCAACACACACATAAGCAAGATACAACACCTTTATCCAGGTGAAAATATGGTTCAGTATTATTTATAACACTACTCTTATCCTATTGTTTGATGGATCAATGTCAACCATTAGACGGTGACCTCTTAAGCTGATGGCCTCTGTTCTCTTTGTATTTCCCTAGCATTGTACTTTTCACATAGTTTCTGGCTAATAATTATTTGTTTAATAGAATCATATACAATGAGAATAAAACCATAAATCATAAATTTTCTCCTAAGTAAATTCCATTTGTGCAATGTATATTGGTGAAGGAAAATTAAATCATGAAAAGAATTATTAAAGATGACATGATGCAACTGATTTAATAATTTTAACCATAAGGATATATTTTAAGCTTAGAGTTTGTTACCTTTTCCTTCAAAAAGTCTTTCAAATATAGGCACTTGAGACCGTTCCCCATATTGATCACCATAATTGACCAGGGCAGCTTTCACTGTCTCATATCCAGAGAGTACCACCACCTTCTTTGGACCCATTTGGATGCTGTAAATGGAGCCATATTTCTGGGAGAGCTTGGGTGTATAAGAAAAAGAGAAGCAACTAAAACATGGTACTGTAATAAAAAATGAACTAGATCTTGATCTTTGATAATTTAATTCTGACAAATTAATCAATTTCATATTCTTGTGAAATGACAATACTGGACTTGTTCACTAAAGATACTCCTTGGTTGCTACACCTGTTTAAGCCGTAATTATTATGATCATCCACTGATTGTCCTTATGCTCCATTTTGTTTGAGATTTCAAGTAGCAGGGCTCTGACATCATGGAATTGACTCATAGTTTCTCTCTATTACATTTTTCTTTGGTCTCAGAAAATGCCCACCATGGACTCTAGGAAGACAAAGTACTTCCTGACTACCACACTGACTACCTGACCACCATATTCATGCCCTATCCTTTGTGGGATGCTATGACCATAATAGGTCCAAGTTAGTTCTGCACTACTGTGTCTCACCTCTTACTGGAAAAAAAAAATTAAATTTTCTTTGATAATTAAAAATAATAAGAGTGATCATTTATTGCTTCTTAACCATATTGCCAGTATCTCTTTTAATGCACATTATAAACCAGAAAAGTAGATATTATCATCATTTCCATCATATAAAAGGCAAGGTACTGTGGCTTTAAGAAGTCACACAGTGAATAGCAATGCTCAAAAAAGGATATACATGCAGGCTTGTTGATTGCAGAGCTTGTGGTTTTTACCCAACTAAGGTTTAGGTAAAGAATGAGAATTGGACTTCTAATATTTCTTTCTTTAGGAAACTTGACTTTGGAAAATAACATTAGAATTGAAACCCTCGTGCACTGTTGGTGGGAATGTAAATTGGTACAGTCACTATGGAAAACAGTATGAAGGTTCCTCTAAAAATTAAAAATATAAATACCATATGATTCAGTAATTCCACTGCTGGATATTCACCCCAAGGGAAATGAACATTAATTTGAAGGTATATGCACCCCTCTGTTTATTGCAGCATTATATAAGAGCTAAGATATAGAAGCAACCCAAGCATTCATCAATAGACAAATGAATAAGGAAGCTAACACACACACACACACACACACACACACAGAGGAATATTACCCAGCCATCAAAAAGAATGAATTCTTGTTATTTGCAATTATGTGGATGGACCTAGAGGGTATTAGGGTATTATGTTAGGTGAAATAAATTAGAGAAAGACAAATACCATATGACTTCACTTTTATGTGGAATTTAAAAAACAAAACAAATGAGCAAAGGGGGGGGGGAAAAAGAGAGAGACAAACCAAGAAACAGACTCTTAACTATGGAGAACAAACTGATGGTTACCAGAGGGGAGGTAGCTGGGGGATGGGTGAAATAGATAAAAGGGATTAAGAGGTACAAACTTCCAGTTATAAATAGTCACAGAGATGAAAAGTATAGCATAGGGAATATAGTCTATGATATTATAATAATGCTTTTTGGTGACAGATGATGACTACAAAAAAAAAGAAACTTGAATTTAAAAAATAACAGGATTGTAATAGGAATTATAGAAGGGGTCAATAATTTAGGAAGATAATATAATTAAATTAATGTTCCAGTTAAGTAAAAATTAAAATAGGAATTTGAGGCTGTGAGGACAGTTTCTCAGGTGTGAACCACTATATGTAAATTTGATAAAGTGGATATGGCAGGTTTCAGAAAAGGAACAAAAATTAGAAAGATAAATTTTAAGAAAAAAGTTGAGATGTAGGCTAGGAAGAAGTGTGGGAAAGATATTTCATAGGTGAAATTAACACAGAACAATAGGACAGAAGTAAAAATAAAAAAAATGAAGATCTAAATAGTAAAGGGATTAGGCTGGTTAATGCGTGAGTAAAAAAACAGGAATGTTAGGAAAAAAATAGGATTGGGTATATGGAATTAGATGAGGGACTTTGTTGAGAGATCTTGTTCTCCTGAGGAATCAACCTGTCATGTGACCTTTGAGTATAGGAGAAACCATAAAGTAGCATTAAAAGATCAGAAAACACAAGTCCTGGCTTTTTAGTTACTAGTAAGTCAATTGCTCTGAGTCACATTATCTGTAAAATTGAGATAAAAATATCATCCCTATTTTCCTCTGAGGGTGGTTGTAAGGAATAAGTGAAATCCTTGCAGTCTTTTGTAAAATAAGAAGTACAATACAAATATAAGATGATGATGATAAAGATGATGATGATTATGTTGCCCTCAGAGGCAAAGTAATGGTTTTCTCTTCAGTATATCGCCCGTTATGGCTTTCAAACTTAGAATTTATGGAATAGAGCAGAACTCGATTTCAATTATCTGTCCTTTGAACTTAAAAATTGGAATTTATGGCCAAATGCAAACTATGAATATTATGTCATCCTTCCTTCCTTCCTTCCTTCCTTCCTTCCTTCCTTCCTTCCTTCCTTCCTTCCATCCATCTTATTCCACAGTCAAGAATCGTAAAATCTTTGAAGTGGAAATTAGAGAAATTGGTCCAATATTTGGTCTAGCCCTGTACAGACAAAGAAATAGAGACTAAATTCTTATATAAATTCACACAGCTAATTAATGACAGATAATTCTTGGTCTCAGTTGCTGGGGCCATACTCTTGATCGTGCCTTTCATACAAACTGTTTTGAATAAAAGTTAAAATTTTCTTTGGGCGCCTGGGTGGCTCAGTCGTTAAGCATCTGCCTTCGGCTCAGGTCATGATCCCAGGGTCCTGGGATCGAGTACCACATCGGGCTCCCTGCTCAGCGGGAAGCCTGCTTCTCCCTCTCCCACTCCGCCTGCTTGTGTTCCCTCTCTCACTGTCTCTCTCTGTCAAATAAATAAATAAAATCTTTAAAAAAAAAAAGTTAAAATTTTCTAGAGTAAGACTATGATCATAGTTCAGTTCCGTCATAGTGAAATATGTAAGATATGGAAGATGGATATAAAATATGGAATATGTAGATCAAAGTGGCTAAAATAAAGGATACAGATCATAAATATTTCAGGATAAAAATACCACCTTAAATAATAGAAATATATTTACTAATATTTTTATATGTCCAAATTTAAAAGAAACTAAAAATTAAATAAAACAGTTCAATTAACTTTGAATCCTATCTAATTACTTCATTATACATATATGAACCGGTGATAAATATATGCATGATAAGAAACCCGTGAGTGTAAGAACGATGTAGAAAATTATAAATAAGTATGAAATGAACAATCATTTTTTACCTCCAGCATAGTTTGATATGGCCTCTTCAGATTGAGAATATGCAGATTTCCAATAATTGGCAAAGGTCTGGATCCTGGAGGAAAATGTTGCTTGGAAGCTTTAGTCATGAAGATTTTAATATTTAAAAGAAAAATAAGAAGCAGGCTCAGAATTGGAACTATGACAGAAGAGTCAAACCCACTCATTATCTTAAAGTAGAAGTAATTATCAAAATAATAGAAATCTTTGCAATTGCAACCAGGCAGAATCAGCAGCTTCCAGTGCAAATCAAAAACATGAAGGCATTGCTCATAATATTTGCCCTATCTTATAGTCAACCATCTATTTATAATTAAAATGAATTCAGCCCTACATGGAATGCTTGCCTTATTTGAGCTCCTCCCCCCTCTCTTTTCACTTCTCAGTTCAATCTACTTTATCCAATAAAGCTTGGAGGAGGGATTTTCTCTTCATGTAAAACAAGGATTTGTCTTGAAATTTCAGAGAAATACAATATGTTCAATCTTCAATGTGAAATCTATACTTTCACAATAAAAATAATTGTATTGTTTGCTAGGATACCCCGCGATCTGTGTGTGGTTGGTCAAATAACAGTGTCACACCAAGAATTTCAAGGTTCTTACACTGATAAGTTCTTACCCTTCCACTCTCCTAAGAGTTTCATAGGAGTCTCAGTGCCATGGAAAGAGCATTGGTTTTTAACTTGAGGACTATGTGCAGATCCTAGCAAGTTACACATCTTCTTTGAGCCTTAGTTTCATTTTAAACTGAGAGAAATACATAAATTATTCAACTGTTGCAATGAGTTAAAAATGAACAGATATACAGCTCCTAACATAGACTTAAAATTCACTGCCTGGCATTCCTCCTTTTTTCCCTTTTTCACTCCCGATAAGCTTTCTCATTTGTTTATGTCTGTATTCTTTTCTGTAACCTTTTTTTCTTTCTGTCATCAAGTTTTCCGCCTTTTTGTGCTCCCGACTCTTTTTTTTTTTTTTAAAGATTTTATTTATTTATTTGTCAGAGAGAGAGCACGAGCAGGGGGAGTGGCAGGCAGAGGGAGAAGCAGGCTCCCCACTGAGCAAGGAGCCCGATGCTGGACTCGATGCCAGGACCCTGGGATCATGACCTGAGCCAAAGGCCGACGCTTAACCCAGGCATCCCTGTGCTGCTGACTTTTAACCATGCATCTGAGCTATAGCCCATTCTAGTTGATTTGCTCAAGAAAGAAATATTTATGTCTCCTTTTTGTGTTGGAATGACTGTGAATAAGGCACTAGTTTAATAGATTAAATTGAACAACTTTTTATATATTGCCTTCTTGATAACAATATTTCCTCAAGTTTTCTAGAAGTTGCCATCATGTTCTATATTTACTTTTTAGTTTATAGTTTGTTGTCTTCAAGGAATTTCAAATTCTTGAAAGCAAGGACTCTATTTCCACCACCACCCACCCCCACAACTGTGGGATCTCCAATATTTAGAAAGAACAGTGCGGGCGCCTGGGTGGCTCAGTTGGTTAAGCGATTGCTTTCGGCTCAGGTCGTGATCCTGGAGTCCCGGGATCGAGTCCCGCATCGGGCTCCCTGCTCGACAGGGAGTCTGCTTCTCCCTCTGACCCTCCCCACTCTCATGTGCTCTCTCTCATTCTCTCTCAAATAAATAATTAAAATCTTAAAAAAAAAAAAAAGAACAGTGCTTGGCACTACACAAATTTAAATTAGTGAATAAATGAAGGTGCAAATAAGTGATTGAAGTCCTCTGAATATTTTATTTCTGGAGAGTCATTCCTAGTAACTTAGAATTTGGGGAACCCAAAGACAGTATGTAACAAATTCTGTGATTCTGTGATTTTGTAGATAAGTAAATTGGGACTGAGAGAGTTCAGATTCAGATTCAGTTCGGATTTAACAGAGCTGCAATTAGGACTTAAGTCTGCTCCTTCACAGTGCTCTTTACACCACATGGCTTAATGCCACGACATTAAATGTTCTGTGTACAGCTACTTGACTTCTCTGCTTGGCATGGCTGTGGGTTGCAGGAACACAATCCCAATTAGCCCTTTCTAGCAGGTAATAATGAAAACCTTCTTGAACCAAGTCTTGAACGTGTGAATAATTTAAAGGGGCATCTACAGGCACAAAACAGGCGGTATTTCTTTGCATGGAAAGTAACTGTTAGTTTCAGAGCCATCTTTTTGATAGCATCCAGTTACTGTCAAATAGGGTCCTTTTCTAATACAAAGAGTAGAGGGAAAAACAAAGAGAGTCCAATCAGACCAAACAGGGTGTGTCAGCAATTAAAATAACTTGTAGTGGATCGTTTCAAATTGCAATAACGGGTAATACAGTATATAATCACAGATCCTAGTGATGTTATTATTATTCCAATATTTCAAATGAGGAAATTGAAGCTTTAAGAGTGATCGGGGACGCCTGGGTGGCTCAGTTGGTTGAGCGTCCAACTCTTGGTTTCAGCTCCAGTCATGATCCCAGGGTCATGAGATCGAGCCCTGCATCAGGCTCCATGCTCAGCGGCGAGTCTGCTTGAAATTCTCTCTCTCCCTCTCCTTCTGCTCCTCCTGCTCGTCCTCTCTCTCTTTCTCAAATAAATACATAAATCTTAAAAAAAAAAAAAAAGAAGTTAAGTGATCTAAGGTCCCATAGTTGATAAGTGAGAGAATTCAAGTTTTCCTGATTCCAAAGCTCTTATTTCAGGAGAAAGAGTGTATAGGTTATTACCATGCTTTTATATTGATGGGGAATGGAGGGTCATCCGTCAAGGAATATAATTTTGATTACATGCAATATGATTGTTTTATTATTGTTGTTATTATTACTGGGAGTTTAGCATATACCCCAATATTATACTATGATATTTAATTTCTGGGCCTAAGGAGGGTCTGAAGCACATGATACAGCTCTTGATGCATAATGTATGGCATAATGAAAAAAAAAGTGTGGCCTTTGACACCAAACAGATATAAATGATATAAATTTGAATTCAGGTTCTGCTTTTTATTTTGTTGCCTGTGGCAAGCTACTTAAACTCTATGATTCAGCATGAAGTATTATTCATGTAGAGGATTTATCAAAATTAAAATAAATATATGAAAACAATCTGATTTATTGACCAGTTATCTACGTTTGTTAATGATTGGGCATGTTTTCTATATTTATAGGGCACTGGATTACCCAAATTCCTACTTAAAAGATGAGGGCAATTTCACCCCCAAAATTTGTTCCATTCTGGTGGGTTGTAAATGAAAATTATTATGTAAATAGTTGATTCTTTATAAAATGTACTATTATTTTTAATCTGCACACTTACCTCTCTCACTACATCCAAAAAGATAAGCATGACCATCTTACTATTTCACTTAGGAAATTACTTCTGTGGACCATCTATAGGACACCAGAATATCAAACTTCTCCAAGATTGTTTCTTGGGAATCAAATAAAATTGGAGTTTGGGCTATCCAGTAATTCTGTAAATATAGAAAAATGTAACGGTTTATTCATGAAGGTGGCCACCTGGTCAATGAATATATTTGTTTAGTTCTGATAAAATCCCTAGATGAATAAAGCATGGTCTCATATCCTCCCCTGTCCTAGGAGAGGCATCTCAAGATGTACAAGAAACAGCTTAAAGATTATTGGCAGGAACAAATGCTGGCAAAACCTGAAAACAGATAAATTTTCACCAAACTGTCTGTAATTACAGCCAATAATTATAAACTAATCTCTCACCTTAAAATGTGAACCCAAAATACAAAAACTTCCAGAAATAGGCCGTCTGAGTAGAACTTAAGGTTTTTATTCAAATCAATCGATCTACATAGTATTATTTACCACTTTAAGTGATTTTGGAATGGACAAGGCATAAACGTACCAAAAATACTGTTTCAGTGCCTCAGAGTTGGGCTAGTCTCCCTGCGACTCCCAGAGCACGAAGGGCTGCGATGAGGTCGGGGAGGGGCAGAATGTTGCTGACAACAGCATAGTGACTCAAAAGAAATGCCTCTTAATGCAATGAAAGAGAAAAAGGAAGAAAAAAATAAGGATGAACATGAGAAAGAACTAAAGGAAAGAAAGAAAAATTATATATATATATTTTTAAAGATTTTATTTATTTGAGAGAGAGAATGAGAGACAGAGAGAGCACACGAGATGGGGGAGGGTCAGAGGGAGAAGCAGACTCCCCGCCAAGCAGGGAGCCCGATGTGGGACTCGATCCTGGGACTCGATCCTGGGACTTGATCCTGGGACTCGATCCTGGGACTCCAGGAACATGACCTGAGCCGAAGGCAGTCGCTTAACCAACTGAGCCACCCAGGCGCCCCGAAAGAAAAAATATTTTTAAGGGGGATGAGAGCAGGGCAATGATGGGATAGTAGCTCAGAGATTCTACCTGAGGCCCTCCTATTCTCAGGAGGGGTTGTATGCTGGCTCAAGCTGGAGGCAGACCAATGTTCAGGGGCCTGGAGGTGAGAGAGGAGCTTAACCAAGTTTGGCTAACAAGCATTTTGTTCTGATTGATCAGTGGGATGAGTAGTTCAGTTTATAATTCAATGAGGCAAAAAAGGGAATTCGGAAGGTCTGTGTCTGGCTTTGTCATAGGGGATTTTGTGAGTCTTGTCTAGTCTTATGGGGAATGGTGGTTTTTTTCAGTAAGCTTGTTCGTTTTCTGGAGCATAAAGGGTAAGGATCCTTTAACATTCTCTATTTTCCAGAGCACAGGGCTCAGATAAAATTCCACATTGTCAGTTCCCTGTTACCTAATGTTTGGCATGTTATTGAAAAACTTAAAAAACTAGAAAAAGGAATTAGTCAGTGAAGATCCACATGTATGCATTTATTTCCCAACCTTTTGTTGTAAGGCCAAGACCTTTTTTTGGGGGGGGGGGGGGGGGGTCTGCAGATTGAAATTTCCTATCTATTTCCTTGCATAAACTACACAAAAAGTTCATTGTCTAAGATATTCAGCTTCAAGTTCTTTAAATAACATAAAGAAACTTGACAAGCAAACTAAATAAGAGTCTTTTTAGATTTTTGTGTTGTTTACTTTCCAGTCCATACTGTCTTATGTATACCTAATGCAAAATCAGTCACATCAATGAACATTAAGTTTTAGAAAGGTTCCATATAGACAAGTTACTAAAATTGCATCATTCAAAGAAGTATTAAGTAAACTGATAACATACAATTATGGACTTTGTTCTCAGCTTCTGGGAGGTAATCTCTAAGCCCTTGGAATGTCCTGCCTGAAAGGAGTGTATTTATTTACCTGGGGACTTTGGGTCACCTAGACAGTCTATGCTAACTATGATTAACAGTGTGGTCTTGGGCCATGTGGTAACCCCTCAGCTTCTGGAAGGGTAGAGACTAAGGGAAGCCATGTCGGTGGTCAGTCATGTCTATATGATCAAATCCAAATAAAAACTTTGGAAACCAAGGCTTGGTGAACTTCCTGGTTGGCATTACTTCATATTGCCACCCATCATTGCTAGTAGTTAGCCCTGTTCACTTGACTCCCTTGGGAGAGGCCAACTGGAAGCTTACGTCTGGAACTTTCCTAGACTTGGCCTATGTGATTCTTTTCTAGCCCGATTTGAATCTCTATCCTTTTGCTATAATAAACAGCAACTGTGAGCATAAGTGCTTTTTCTGATGCTTTTTAACAAATTATTGAACCTGAGGGTATTCTTGAGGACCTCCAAACTTTGTATTTTTTAATAAATTCAATGTAGAAATTACCTCTCACATTAAGTACACTTAAACATGAGTGAGTATTGAATTGGTTATTTTAGAAAAGTGTCATACTGGCAAGTTGCTAAAATTGGATCAAACAATTATAAAGTAAGCTGGTAACATATACTTGTTTGAAAAATATGATTACAGTAACAGACTAGACAGCTTGTTTAATTCCATGAGTTGAGTAAAATAGATGTCAGTAAAAGAGAACTTCTACTGTATATTGAGAGAATGATGAGAAAACCATTGTACCTGATTTCACTCACTTCAGAGACATGAATTTTTAGGCAATCATTATGTGTGATATAATGATATCTGAAAGAGATCTTTTACTGAGGAAATTTTGAAGATATCAAAAGGGCTTGCTGAGAATGATTGAATCTACAAACCATAATGTGAAATATTTACAGTTTACCTAACACACTATGGCTGATAAACTCAAAAGGGTGTATTGTGAGATTTGATATAAATTCTCATTTCTAGCTCAATAAAGAATCGGGGATAATTATTAGAAAGTGCTTCTAAGAGAATTGTTTTGAACCAAACTAGATTCTTCTTTGATGAGATCCTAAAGATACTTCTGTGGCTCTTAATTGTCTCATCTTACCCATATCCATATTTTGCTTTAAGGTACCTGGCCTTGAGAGTTTTAATTTTCCCCAATGAATTTATGCAAAGAATAAGTGGAGAGGTTTTCATCAATTGGCTTATATATATTTTTGCCTGCCTCTGCAATGAACTGAGTGCTGGCTACCTGTTTTGTTGGTGACGATTGGAAGTGATAGCATCATAGTGCAGCTCACTGCTTGTGTGGTCTGGGCCCTGTTCCCCTACACTCCCTCCCCAACAGCATTTGCTCTGTAAGAGGAGTGTGTTCCATGCCATCAACGTGGGCTGGTAAAACTTATTTTAGGCTAAAAAGTCATTTTATGTTTGAAATCAAGGATAAAATAAAATGTCCTTAATGTATAGCAAGCTAAACATCCACGACATATTGAAACAGCAGCTTATAAAGTGATATTTTTTTCAATCACTTCATGCTCCATTTTGCTTCATTTTAGAAGTTTGGGAGAAGAATGACTGGTAATTTAACCTAGCTCAATATAGATGTAATCCCTGGCTCTTTCTATAAGATTAAAAGACTTTTTAAAAATGGAATAGAGTTGGGGCGCCTGGGTGGCTCAGTCGGTTAAGCATCTGTCTTCAGCTCAGGTCATGATCTCAGGGTCCTAGGATTGAGCCCCACATCGGGCTTCCTGCTCAGCGGGGAGCCTGCTTCTCCCTCTCCCTCCACCCCTCCCCCCTGCATGTGTGTTCCCTCTCTCTCAAATAAATAAAATCTTAAAAAATAATAAAATAAAATGGAATAGAGCTAATCCCATAATGTAAGTCCAGAAGACCGCTATTGCAGGGTGATAGGTCACTATTTTTTATTCCTCTGACAAAAATTTTGACTCTTTTTCTTCCTCTTCCCCTTTCCATTTCTCCTTCTAATGAAAAATTCAGTTCTACAGATAAAGGTAGGACTGAACAAGGTAGTTGTTCCCATCTGGTGGTGAGGGTGATTCAGTGGCTCAGACCAGCACACGTTGTTGGAGCCTGAACAATGTAAGTGGACTGCTCGTGGTGGAGAATGAGATCCAGGAAGAGTGAAGACAGTGACCACATGGAAAAGGGGCTCGGTGTGGGTTGTCATAAGCTAAGGAAGGGTAAGCTGGCCTATATGCAGGGAGAACCCTGGTGATGAAGTGTGGGTGGTGAGAAGACCATCTGCATGGAGGATGAGGCAGTGGTAGTGATGGGAGATGGGTTATCTCCTGAAGCTTGATGAATTAAGTGCCCATATCAAGGATAAGAGGAGTTAGGTTTGTCACTGGGGCTTCCAAAATAGAAGACAAGAAAATTAAAATGAATCCTGCAGTGTTGAATTAGAATTAGAGACGTTTGTGTGAATTTACAATTTTGAATAGAATCAGCTCTGCTAGAATGCTACATACATGTTCCTAAAAACTGTCATGTCATACAAAATCAGACAATAAAAATGACAAGGCTTATGAACGAAATGGGATTGGAGCAAATACTTCATAAGTGACACATTAAAAAGATTGGAACACAGTAAAAATGATAGCACAGTTAACATGTTAAATGGGTAAGAAATACATAAATACGATACTAGATATGGCACTTTACATTGAAAAGGACCAGAAATTTGCTTGTGGAAGTAGACATCAGAAGGGTTGCAGCTTCGGAGTCATTGTGAAGTGGTAGAGAGGAGAGTTATTTGAAATCAGACAGAAAGTTGTAACATCAGATGAGGTGGGTATGGCGCATAGCACATAAAGTGAGTTGTAGATGGTGGATGTTGGTTGTGTGTGTGTATATGTGTGTGTATGCATGTGTGTGTGTCTTACATAAGGCAAGGCTTGGTTCAACTGGGTGTAGTTTTCTGTGTTCATCTTGTATTTCTTGCAGAGGAAATCAAGCCTAAGCAAACAAAAAAATGTGCTGTGCTCAAATTGTTCCTTAATATTGCAGTTGCATTGGAACAAAATCGCATTATGAAGCAAATGTTAAAGCAGAACTCATTGTATATAGATATACATAGATAGGTATTGAAATATTTATAGATGCAAGTGCACACATTCCTACACACACTTATAACTTATATAGATGTTCTCTATCTCCAACCACCGAGAGAGCCTTGGAAAGGCAACATCCCAATAGCAATGAGCACACTTAGATCTCAGAATCTAAATACAAATCTTCCTCGACTTACACTGGGATCGCATCCCAATAAACCCATTGTAAATTGAAAATGTTGTAAATAAAAAATGCACGTAATACACCCAACTTACTTAGCCTAGCCTACCTTACATGTGTTTGAAACACGTTAGCCTACAGTTCGGCACAATCATCTAACACAAAGCCTATTTATAATAAAGTGTTGAATATCTCATAGAATTTGTTTAAGTCTGCATTGAAAGTGAAAAACAGAATGGTTGTACGGGGACAGAATGGTTGTAGGTGTACTGTTTGTCCGCCCTCGTGATTGCGCGCCGGGCTGGGAGCTGTGCTTCCACTACCCACAGAGGAGAGGTGATCATACTGCGTATCACTAGCTCCAGAAAGTTCATAGTTCCAGTTTCAAAGTATGGCTCCTACTGAATGTATAGTGCTTCTGCATCATTGTAAAATTGAAAAATTGTAAGACAAACTATCACAAATCGGGGACTGTCTGTACCCCTGAAAGGAACCAGGACTCGAAAAGACAGATTCCAGAGCGGGAACAAGGCAAGTACTAGTGAAGCACATGCCAGAAAGACACGGGAACCAGCCTGAATAGTGTCCCACTGGTCAAATTGGGAACAATTTTATCGTTACAATAAATAATGACTATAATGTAAACAGTTGGATAAAATAAGAATTCATGAGTCTCTATTGATATAAATTAGTAAATAAAAAATAAGATGGAGAAAGAATGAAACATTTACATGGGGACATGGGACATTTCACATCGCTTTCCGAAAAAACCATATGAATTACAAAACTAAGAACGAGGAACTTTAAAGTGGAGAAACAGGCACCACCTTCCTCAATGACCAAAATGATCATTAGTAATGGAGCAAGGTCAAAAATAAGTTCTACCGGGTAGGATGCAATGAGAAGCGTGTAGGGTTCACCTTTGCGACATTGCTGTGAGTTTTATGACTTGAATCTAACCATTAGGAAACATTAGGCAAACCCACATGGACGACATTCTACAAAAAAACCTGGCCTATAATTTTCAAAAATGTCAAGGTCATCAAAGTCAAAGACAGACTGAGGAACTGTTACAGATGAAGGACTAGAGAGAAATAACATGCAAAATGTGATTCTGAACTGGATTTTTGTGACAAAGGACATCATTAGGACATTTGGTGAAACTTGAATGGGGGTCTCAGGATTTGATAGTTGCTATGGACTATATTGTGTACCCTCCCCCCCACCCACCAAATTTATATGTTGAAGCCCTAACCCCCAATGTGACTGTATTTGGAAGTAGAGCTTTGAGCAGGTAATTCAAGTTAAATGAGGTCATAAGGGCAGGGTCCTAATCTGATAGGATTGGTGGCTTTGTAAGAAGAGAAAGAGATCTCCCTCTCTCTGTACATTTCTCCTCTCTCTCTCTCTTTCTCTCCACCCACACCTAGGAAAGGCCATATGAGGGCACAGGGAGAAGGCAGCTGTCTACAAGCCAGGAAGAGAGTGCTCCCCAGGAACCAAATAGACTGACATTTTGATCTTGGACCGCTGCCTCTGGAACTGTGAGAAAATAAACTTCTGCTGTTTAAGCTGCCCAGTGTATTTTGGTATAGCATGATATAGCAGCTCAAGCTGACCAGTGTCAGCTTGAAAATAGCAATGCTATTTTCCTGGTTTTGATGGTTATGTTTTGGTTGAGAGAATATTTGTTTATTGGAACTATATACTAAAATATTCAGGGATAATGAAGCCAGAAACTTACATGGTTCCAGAAAAGACAGTTCTATGTACTATACTGCTTTTTCTGAGGGCTTGAGATTGTTTCAAAATTATTTCAAAAACTTACAGAAAGTCTCATTATTTCAAAGAGGTGTTGAGCAAAATATCCAGTATTTTGTGAGGACTTCTGGAACTACTTTAATAGGATAATAGATAAATGTGCAGAAAGCTGACATTTGGATTTATGGTGATGAAAAAATTGACAAAAGTATCAGCCAGTCTTTTTTTTTTTTTTTTTGACGTATTGACCTGCATATCCAGCAAACTCTGGAGTAGATCAGAGCTTTAATTACTGACAAAAATAAGATGGGACTTGAGACTTTTCCCTCCAGAACTAACTGCATGAATGCTGGGTATCATACCAGCTGCTCCCAT
Organism: Mirounga leonina; assembly: GCF_011800145.1. Lineage (NCBI taxonomy): Eukaryota > Metazoa > Chordata > Mammalia > Carnivora > Phocidae > Mirounga > Mirounga leonina. Next base: position 15,620,883 of record NW_023270807.1, read on the forward strand.
ATATTAAGCAAGTTGCAGCTCTTTGCCTAGTTCATTGCTTTGGAGCAGGGATGTGAAAACTTGACCATGGGAAGAGATCAGGCACTTGTTTGGGTTTTATTTGTTTGTACAGAGCAATATTGTTCTGTTCATCGAAACTTCACCATGTGTAGAAAAGGGAACTTTGCAAGAATGGATCTTTTTCAAGGTAAGTACCTGATATTCCTTGCGACCAGAAAAGTCATTTCCACTTCATTCATCATTTTATCTACTTCATATACGGAAATCTGGAAATGAACAAAATTTGAAGGACTATAAATTCTGATGTTTTTTAATTGATGGAAATGGGTTCTTTTTTTTTTTTTTTTAAAGTAGGCTCCATGCCCAGTGTGGAGCCCAACGCAGGGCTTGAACTTACAACCCTGAGATCAAGACCTGAGTTGGGGTCAAGAGTCAAGACGCTTAACCAACTGAGCCACCCAGGTGCCCCTGGTAGAAATGGGTTCTTAGGAGAAATATATAAGAATCCTAAATCCTGGGGGTTAAAATATCCCCACAGTAATCATGATTCAGGCAGCAGTGGCAGTATGCTCACATCTAAGACCCTCTTTCCTAGGTCTGATGGAATCAAGGCTGGAGTAAGCTGCTGGTTATGTGGTGCCGAGATCTCTCTCTCAATCTTTTCACTAATACTTAAAATTCCACTAAGAGACATCCATTTTTCTGTGCTTTTATAACTTAATCTTCAGACGAAGCATTTGGAGTTGGTTGCAAAAAATCAATATTTGACGTTACAAGATCTAAGCTTGAACCCCAGCTCCTTTAGCCAGAACCTCAGCTTCTTCAGTGATAATATCTAACTCAGAGGGCCATTGCAAGGGTAAATTTGGACAATTTATGGAAAAGCCCCTACTTGATATAAATACTTTTAAAATTTAAAGAATATTAAAATGATTTAACTTTCTTCTAATTTTTCTTAAGTGCCCTTCAGTTTCAAAATGTTACCCTTCATTCTCATAATAACTCCACAAAGTAGGTATTATCTATTTTTATAGGTGAATAAAGAGACTCAGAGAGATAAAGTACTTTTTTCTAAAAACACTTAAATAGTAAAAGACTAAGCAGGAATTAAATTCAAGACCTGGCATACTAATTGTCAACCCCCCCTCCCCAAAAGAAGGACTTTGTCCAAAAGTGGACCTGGCAGATGTATACTTATTGTTAGATGAGGCCTAGGAAGTGTCTATGTCTGATTAACAAGGACAAGATGTGCTTGTTGGAGCTGCTCTCATTTAGGTTGGCTAAAATTGGGGTAGATATTATTCTGAGAGATTTTTAATGAATACCCATTGAAATAAGGCCAGGATAAAAGCTAAGGTCATTAGTTAGAAAAGACTGGATTTTGTGCCCCGCCCCCCCCAATGGACAGAACATAGATCTAGGGGTAGACAGGATAGAAGTGGGTGATTTAGGAAATAAAATACAGATTGGAGAGATCTGACAGTTCATGAATTTGTTAACTCCTCTCACTTGATACTCTCCCCAGCTGACCTATTCCACCAACCCACATCCACATAAATATACACACAGCAACAACTTCTTTCTTCAAAAAGAAGAAGGGAGAGTGGTTTGAGGAGACTTCTAATCTTTCATTTCATGAACAAATGGTGTCTAGGTGAGAGAGTGTTGGCTTTACTTTCAATAGAGTTGAGTTTTGTTTTTATTATTTTTTTAAAGATCTATTGATTTATTTGAGGGAGAGAGCAGAGGGAGGGCCAGAGGGACAGAAACTCAAGCAGACTTCATGCTGAGTGCGGAGCCCAAGTCGGGGCTCAGTCCCATGACCTGGGTTGAAACCCAGAGTCAGACTCTTAACTGACTGAGCCATCCAGGTGCCCCTAGAATTGAGTTTTAAATCACTCTTTACCTAACCATGTTTTGTTTATTTATTTATTTTTTTTCTGGCAAGTTTTCCTTTAATTTTATTTAGGTTCCCCTCTCCTCTTTATGACACTTTGTGTACGCTACCATTCTAGTTCTTTTTTTTTTTTTTAAGTAAGTAGGCTCCACATCTAATGTGGGTCTTGAACTCATGACCTTGAGATCAAGAGTCACGTGCTCTACCGGCTGAGCCAGACAGGCACTCTTCATCCTACATCTCTAATCAAACTATAGGACCTGTCCTGAGCTGAGCAGTAACAAGACCTGCTGTTTAACTGGAGGATGTAAGACCTTGGATTCAAAGGGGGAAAGAAAAGCTGATAGAGAACTTCCCTCTTCTGTGTTTGATGAAAATTTGGAGGCAGGTGGCAGAGACCCAAGGGGTAGAGATTTGAGAACTCTTGGTTTGCAGAGGTTTGTGAATTCCCAGGGAATGGTAATTTGTCTTCCCTACTGAGCGTTCCTGAGGTGACAATGGGTCTCCCTTGTCCCCCGTGAGCTGCAGGAATGCTTAGCAGATGCTTTGAGTCCTTTTTGGCCCTGGTTCTAGAAGAACACCAAGCATGGCCTGCTGAAAAGATTGAGGAACAGAGAGGCTTTGTTTAAGCTCTCATTAGGGGAATTCTATTTCCACACTCTGGCAAATATCTGACATACTTCGCCAGATTGCTGTGCCTCCCTTCATTATCAAGATTACTGTCACCCAAGGTACCTCAGCAACTGGAACGTAACCCCCCAGGGAAGAGACAAACTAATTCAACAACTAGCCAAAACGGTGCCAGAACCCAGAATGAAGAGACTCAAGAGACACACAAAATAAGTGGCTTCTAACAACATAAAGCTATTGCAGAAGTCCTCCCCTAGATCAGCAGAGCTCTTATCTTATACAGTAGGCGGTAAAGATTGGAAGCAAGGGCTGGGAAGTCTGAAATTATCTCTGCTTTCACCACATTGTCTGAAATTGTAGTTAAACATTATCGGTCAGTCTTTCAGATTTAGATAGGAACAAAGAATAACAAAAACTTCCTGAAACTAATCATCCAAGTAGAACTTAAAAATCAGTCTATTAGTATCAATAGTATTATTTGATATCAGAAATGCTTTTTGGAACAGATAAGGTATAAAAAATGTTATTTAACTATTGACAGAGCTAGGTTAGACTTTTAACTTGATCTTGAACATAAATGCACCCATTCCGCAATAAACAAAATTGTAAGAACAATTAAGGAGATTCAAGCATTGCACACACAGACACATGCAAAATTTAGCTGCATCTATAAAGATGGACAATGCTTTTCAAGCAAACAAACAAATCAATAGATGAATAGAAGGAGCACAGAAATCTCTGTTAAAACCAATGAAATAAAGATGGGCAAGGCCATAGATTTGGATAACAGATCCAGTAGACTTCCCATGTGAATAACAGGAGTGCTAGACAAAGAAAAATTAACAGATGAGATGAGGAAGCCACTAAGAAGTAGAAGGAAGTTTATCTGAGCAGAAGAAGACTCAAATTTTCAAATTAAAATGCTTCATCAAATTCTAGGCAAAACAGATAAAAAAGGACATATTCTATTGTGAAAAAAAGACCATTAACTCAGAATTTTAAAATAAGACTACCAGTTATAAGAACTGCATTGCAGGAAGGCAGGAGAGAGTGTTCACAAGGGCTAATGGCTATCACAACCCTGTTCCTAAGCACATCACAATTACAGACTTAAAAAAACAACACCTGTGTATACCCAAGACCCTCTGAGTTTTGCCTTATGGTCAGCAGGGAATGAGGGGGTCTCTGGACATCTGGATAGTGAAAATGATTCTTTGTGATGACCAGCAAGACTGGGGATAGTGGATTTTATAACATAAGCACACTTCAAAAACCCATGTGAAAGAGACTCTGACGTACATTTGAAAGAAATCACCTATTTGTCTAATGAAATACTTAGGGTCTATAAATAAATTATACGATTTCTCCAGAGGAATAAAATATTAAATAATTCACTGTTACTTGTAATTTTTAATACCTAGCATCTAGTAACTGAAGTTCTGTTAATTATACCAGCGCTTATTTCCTCACAGATACAAAGACACATCCTGACAAGATTCCAGGACTCCAGAAATAGAATAAAAATCTTAAAAGGTTCTAGAGAGAGAAAAAAAAATCGTATTTCTCTAGAAATGGTTTTATATGACTATGTCAATTACATTTTCTAAAATTTAGTTCTTTAAAACTTACCTTATAATGTGAGACATTAACTTGATTATTTTGTAGTTAACACATAGTAACAATTTATTTGGATTGAATATGAACTAAATATGAGGAGTGTATGTGTATGTGTGTGTGCTTGTTAATAAAATGAATTCCAAGCACCAAAGAAAGGAGAGCCAAAGACAAATGTTTTAACTTATAATAAAATAACATTTAATTTATTGGAATTTTATACAAAATAGACTTTGGTCAGATAGCATTTGACTCTTGTTGCAAATAGTAAACATGCAAAAAGAATTAAGCATAAAAATATTCAAGTGAAGACATAGCATTACTAACTAGACTATTTTTAAATCAAAAAAGCACCACCAAAAACAATCATGTTCTTGCTCTATGCAATACATTTCTTTCATATTTCTTACATAGATTTCTTACATATTGTTTTATTGGCTCTAGTTTTATACCTTTGGGATTGAAGACATAGTATGTATATTAAGAAACTGACATAATCAGATGTGTTGATTTCTTTGTAAATTTACCTCTATGGGAAAAAAAAAAATACAAGAAGAAACATGGAATGTTCACCCTGTACCTACCCACTGGCAAGAGTAGTCTGGGAGTCCTAAAGAGAATCCATTTGACCCTCTATTTTACAAGTCACCTTCCTTCAATTAAGCAATCACTGAGGGTCAAGAAACAGCATCAGATTGTGTTAAGATTTTTCACACTGGACATTTGGGGCTCAGGACCTATCCATTCTGTTCCATGTTTTTGTTGGATGCTGCCCTTTAAAAATTTTAAACATGATTCTAGATAATGGGAAAGGAAGCTGAAGCACAGGAATGATATTTAGTCTTTAGGTTCCAGCTGGTTGTGGCCATCATGTTCATTCATCGTCAACTTCTTTCCCCATGGGGACCTTTAAAGAAAACAAGATAGGCACTTTATAGTTTCTTTCACTTGGGCCTGACAGAGGTTAGTATTGAAACACAAAAGGTATTTTCTATAATTATTATCCAAGCTTAGAAAGAACTAGGAATAACAATTGTTTGTCTTGGGGAAAAAATAAAAGAACAAAAGTATTTACCCCACTCACCCTGACTACATTCTCTTCACCAAATCTGTTTTCCCTGAAAATCCCATTGAACACATCAAAATATCTATCCCTCTTAAGCTTTGCAGGAAATAATCTGGGGAAAATGCCAATGGAGTAAAGAGGTAGAAACTGGAGGATAGAAAGAAGATTATGTTATTCATAAAAACTTCTTGTCAGATTCTTCACTGAGATTCTTCAACCTTCCATATTCTACCTGTTTTTACCTATTCATATATATAGTATAAAATCTCATGCCACTGCCTGGGATTCCTATTATATTTATGAGGACTTTTTATTGCTCTCAGAGGAGCAAGGGACATTTGCCTACTAAATTCTGTCTTTTCTTCATGTCCTTTCTGCTTTGGAAAAGACCTTAACTTCTGATTTTATCTGTCTGGACACATTGTCTCAGTTTTCTCTCTATAATTAGGCAGTTTATCCAATTTTATCACAAGGATGTCAAACAGACATTTAGGCTTTGGGTGAGCAAAACTTTCACTGGTATAGTCATCATTTACAGTCTTAGAACACTGTACAGTACCTCCCAATAAACAGAGTCATCAAAGAAGAATTCTGTAGTTGGCTGTACACGGACAATGAACCTGAGAATCAAACCTACGAGAGCAGGGAGACAAGTCACGTTATGATGCGAAGAGGAAAACTTACTCGCATAGTAATAAAAATACTACTATAAGGGGCGACTCTTGATCTTGGGGTTTGAGTTCAAGCCCCACATTGGGTGTAGAGATTACTTAAAAATAAAATATTAAAAAAAATACATATAAATATATATAGCTATAAAATCATCCCCTTGAGCTTACATGATTACTTTACTGTCAGAAGTTTAGAATATTTTCAAATTTACCAGTCGATATGTTTATCATCTATTACGCTGACCACATGTGGCACATGGAAGTGTTTACTTTTCATCCTGACCTGTGATCAGCCCTCCAACAATCGCTGTTCCAATCGAAGAACCTAGGGCAGCTGCCTGCATGACCATGCTAGACCTAGGAAGCCAAAAGAAAAGTGTTGTTTTTCCAGGATACCAGCCAACAAATCTCATTTCCTGAGGGAGTGGATGCTTGCCATCTTCAGGCCAGAGAGTAGCATTACACCAGCAAACGAACACTTACTGCAATTTTTGTTTTATTTTGTATTTTTATTTTCTTTGAAATTCTTGAGCAATGTTAAAAAGTCCTTAGAAGCACTTAAGCAAGAATCACCTTTTTCTTCAGGAATGATGAAAAGATCTTCCTTAGAAAGAGTTTAGTATTTTCTAAAAATATGGCATCAGGTTCTCATCCCCCATCTGATTCATTCAACAAGTATTTATTGAGTACTCACTCTGTGCCACCTTCCCTTCTAGGCACTGAGGATGGAGTAATGTACAAAATGAACATGAGTGGCCATCTTTCCTCACCCCATCCAAAAAGGAACAATTGCAATTTAATTAAAAAATCAGTAAGATCAGAAAAGCTAATTTTAGCACATAGTGTAAAGACAACTTATTGAATATATGAAAAAAAATCTGTAAGTCATCTTAGACATAGTTACCTTAAAATAAAATTAGTAAAAAAAGTGCCTCATAATATTTGGGAATGGAAGAAGGTCATAAAAAGCTATTGAAATGCATGATTGTTTTAGGAGTGACAAAAGGACTAGGAATGTGAATACCTCCTTAGCACAGCACCTCACTTTTAGCAGGCAGTTCATAAATAGTTGCTGAAGGACTGAAAGTGTGATTATGGGAAGGCAAACAAATGGAAAATGAGAGTGTCTTGGTGTTTCATCTTTGGTGTTTCATCTTCATCATCCAAGGGAAAGAATGCACTAAACTCAGATTTCCGTTTTTTCTTTTCATTTGAAGGGTTTAAATTTCTTCTACTATGTGAAAAAAATTGTACTGGTAACACATGCCCATTGTAAAACTATGAGAAACCATTAATCCAGAAAATGAAGAGAAAAAGTTTAATTTCCCTCAAATCTTAATCAGTATAAAAATGTAAAATAAAGACATATATTTTTATAAAAAGGCAATCACATTATAATACTGATTTTCCCATTAATCCTTAAGTGTCCTTTGATGTCAGTGAATGTAGACCTGGATCACAATTTTAATTGCTATGGAGTGCTACACTGTAAAAATATACTGTAATTATAGTTCTAGAAGTTGGATACTTAGGTTGCTTCCAATGTTTCATATTTTTTAAAATGTTGTGAGAACACATCTTCTTATGAACATGCTTATGAATTTGCCCAATAATTTCCCTAAAATAAAAACCTATCTAGAAATGAAATTATTAGCGAAAGTTTATACACTTCTTAAGGACTTTTTGAAATTCATATCCCTATTTCTCTACGTTAACCACCATTCAGTATTATTATTCATTTAATCTTTATCAACTTTATAATTGAAAAATTGGGAACTTGTGTTAATTTGCGTTTCTTTGATCACTAGTGAGGATGAATATTTAATATATATTTATTCATTTGATATTTTTCTTTTGTCAACGGCCTATTAATTTTACCAGAATTTGCCAAAATCTTTTCCAAAATATTAAAAGATATTTTTGATAAAAAGTATTCCATGATAAAACAGGCTTGGGAAACGAGGTTTAACAAAATTAACCGCATTATTAGAAGTAGGCTGGCATAGTGTGCACAGATGTCCTTTAAGAATCCTTACTTCGCCTTGTTCTATGCTTACCAAGAAACCTGATTTGCATTTAGTATTCTGAATAGAAACATCTGAGTAAATAGTCTTGTCTCTTGGCCGAAATATTTTGTCTGGTGTGTGAGACGTGTATGAATTCCACCCATGTGACTAGGCCTTCCAAAGCTCCTCATCCCCCCCCACCCCCAAAGCCCCCTGAGCACATTGAGAAGTGGCTGCTCAGCCTGAATACCCAAGGACTAGACTCTCAACCGCAGAACCTACCCCAAATCTGGCCACCCAGTGAGACCCAGCCTGTGAGAGCTAGATAGTCTTGTTTTATTGCGTCCATGGAACTGGTGCAGGCATGATGCTCAAGAATTCCTTTATTTCTCATCATAAGGCACATCTTAAGAGTATTTACACACCATAGCACTTAGGAATTGAGCTCATGGACTCAGGCTTTTATCATGCTTGATTTGCATTCAAATATGTTAGTGTTTGGTCTCAACAGTATGTTAGGTCCTGGAGAGAGCTGCAAGAAAATGTGGCTTTTTCTGGGGTTGTTCTCCAATTTTGCAAAGGGGGCAAAAAAAGAAAACAAACAGAAGAAATGGGTCAGCTCTAGACATGAACGTGGAAGCAAACTTTCTATTCAGTAGAAAATATGATTAAACAAATTTTTTCAAATATTTATCATGACTGGTCTCAACAGAGTTGAATTTTAATCTGTGAAAATTAAAGAGATTTTTCTCTTCAAATTATTCAACTCTAGCCAGTAGTCACTTTGAGACATTTTCAAACATATTTGCCTTTTCTTCATGTTTTCAATGGGTTTTAAAAATTGAGTGTTTTGATTCCTCCTTCCTTAATCCCTGAGTTTATCTGGACTCTCTGATCTTCCTAGCTGTTTTGCATGGATGATTTTCATATCAAATTGTCCCCACCTTGTTACCTAAAAGTGACAACTGATGGCCTTTGACATCGCTTTTGTTGTCCTGGATTTGACTGATAACTGTTCTTCCTCCGGCCATTTAAACACTTATGCCCCCTCTGGGAAGATTCCAGATCTGTTAGAGCTTGAAGGGATTTTTAGAGAATAAACCTAAGTATCCAACCTCATTTTACAGAAGAGGAAACAGAACCACAGGAGCTAAGTGAGCTGTCAAAGACCCCATTATTAGTCAATAGCAAAGCTGGAACCTATGCTGGGCTTCCTGATTCTCCAGATCCACTTCTCTTCACATTATGCTAACTCATTGTTCTTTGTGTTGATCGTAGGAAATTACCGATCCTCTCATCACAGATGCCCCCTCCTCCATTTTGGTGATACCAACTAAAAGAGTAAGCCTACTGTAATCAGATTGTGATTCTCAAGTTGCCCTATCTGTGAGGAGACACTTGCCTGTTAGAAATATTTAAATTAGCACTGTTAATTAAAACAAACAAAAACCAGCCACCATTCATAACATTAGTTAAGACACACCTTCCCATCCAATTCTATTCTCCTAGTTGTATCTTTTTGGCTTCAGTAAGGACCATACTTATGACTGTGGCCTGGATTGCTAAAGAAAAAACTTTCTCATTAGCAGATTCCTCCAAGAGGGTGATAAAACATCATCGGACCTTAGGGTGCAGGAAAACCCATTCTTTAACTCACCCCTTAGATGCTCCCAAGGCTATCGCCACAATGCTTGCGAGGCCTCCTATCACACCAGGTAAGCCATGCAGGTTATGAACACCACATGTATCATGGATTCTCAGTTTTTCAGTAAGACATGGCTAAAAATGTAAAAAGAGGAAGGTTTATTATTTTGTTAGATATACTGTAGCCCCTTTTGCCATCTATATCTAAAACCCACTTAAGTCAAAGAATCCAAATATTTTGGTGGCAAAATTACTCATGTCAGTTTTTAGTAGATGGATTTGAAGGTGAGTGATTTCAAGTCCTCCTCCTTCTGACCTACTGATGATATTCTAAATCCCCTTAACAGGACACAGAGTCCTTCATTTTACAAAACAATCAAATATCATCAACAACAAAAACTTTAATGAAACTGCCCTGAGGAAAGTAACACCAGTACTTAGCATTCAAGTCACACTAATTCTTTTAATAATTTAATAATATCAGATTCTTTCCTGGTACACAAAAGAAGTGAAGGAAGAGTAGGAACCACTGAACACTGAACTGTGAGGGACAGTTCTGACAAGAAGGGAAATGACCCTCAAACAAGGAGGGGTGCTGATAAAAGGAATTTTCATAGCTTTTCTCTGCTGGTGGGATGTGAGAAGATGATGGTACAGATTCAAGGTTTGACTGAGAGCACCTGTCATACTTACAGTCAGGAACTTGAACCCAAGCACAGAGACAATTCCCGCAATGCCCCCAATGATCATAGCACCATACGGCTGAATCTCCATGTCCGCACAGGTCCCCACAGCAACTCCTCCAGCCAGGGTTGCATTCTGAATGTGAACCTGTGGGGAGCACAGAAACACGAATGAAGTGAGCTGAATGAGGCAGGCTTCAGAAGGAATGAAGCAATCTATCTAGGGTTCCATGGACTCTATGGTATATTCTTCAGTTCAAAGGGCTACTGCTTCTTTTTTTTTAAAAGAAGATTCTTTGTAATGACAGAAAGCCTTTCTTCCAAGCAGTTGACATTTGATATCTTTCTTGCTGGGGTTCCTTGGTAGTGACTGAGTGATCAGGTTAATGAGACCAGTTTGGCGAGGAATGAGAGGAAAACCAAAGAAGTTGTAACGAAAGGCCTGGGTACATATAATGTAATTATTCTATTAGTGGTATGTCTATTTATTCAGTTTGGAAATGCATTTGTGGTTATCATGAACCAAAAGAGGTCTGTGGCTGCTGTGTGCTTTGTGGAGTCCATGACATTCCAATATTCAAAGAGGGAATGTAGAGATACCAAAATGCGACATTATATATGAAAGACAACAGCTTTCACAAATGTCACTGTATTGAGAACATTTGAAGATGGTAGAAAGAATAACCAGTTGCCATTTATCAGAATTCCTCAGAAGAATCATGTTCTGGCTGTTCTGCTTGAGGAGGAAAGCTCATCACTACTTTTAAGAGAGGACTGAGCTGTACATGAATTTTTTTTTCTTTTCTTGTTTTTAATTTTCTTTCATTAAACAAATTGTACAGCATTGAAATCCATGTCCATAGCTATGCCTGAAGAAATTACAATATCCTTTTCCTCCCTCAGGCTGGAAAAGAACATCAGCTGATGTGTGGATTATTCCTTCACAGACATTTCTCTAGTTCATAGGCAAGAAACTCAAAAGACCAACTTGGGAGGATTAAAAAAAATGCTTTGTTTTGAAATAATTTTAGACATGTAATAGTTGCAGAAATACTGCAGAGTTTCCATATATCCAGTTTCTCCCAGGTTAACATCTTATGTTGTCATAGAACCAGGAAATTAGCATTGATAGAATACTATTAAAGGTCTTATTTGACTTTTTATCGGTATTCCCACTAATGTCCTTTTTATTTTCCAGAGTTTTATTCAGGATCTGACGTTGCCTTTAGTTGTAATTTCTTTGAGAGGAATATGTGCAGTTACAAAAACAGAATCAACTTGCACCCTCCCCCCATTCTCTTTTTTTCTATTCTTCTCAAGTCCTGTTTTTTTGTTTTTTTTTTTTAAAGATTGTATTTATTTATCTGACACAGCGAGAGAGAGAGAGAGAGAGAGAGAGAGAGAGAGAGACAGTGAGAGCAGGAACACAAGCAGGGGGAGTGGGAGAGGGAGAAGCAGGCTTCCCGAGGAGCAGGGAGCCCGATGAGGGGCTCGATCCCAGGACCCTGGGATCATGACCTGAGCCGAAGGCAGATGCTTAACGACTGAGCCACCCTGGTGCCCTGCAAGTCCTGTTTCTAAGGAAGATTTTCTAAGACCTTGGAGACAGTCAGCTCCATCATTAAAGAAATATTCCTCAAATCTTTGATTTTTGCATGAGTATGTTCCCTAGTAGGCTGTAAATTCCTTGAGAACACTTTTTTGATTAGCCACAGTACAAATTTGATGAAGAAACAAATGAACGTTATTTTCAAAATATTCTGCAAGGTTTGCAGTGCTGTGATTTGTTGTGGCCACTCAGCAGTGATGCAGAAATGACCTACTCATCTGGGTAACCATCAGTGTCACTTAGCGAAGCTTCCATGGTGGTTAATGTGCACTGACCATATCGAGCTTGCCTCTCTTCCCCACGAAGCTGGAAAATGCATAGGCTGTGAGCACGCAGGCAGCAAGGGAGAAGTACGTATTTACGATGGCCGTGTACTGTTGCTCTGTAGTTTCAGCAATGGCTGAATTAAAGCTGGGCCAGAATATCCACAGGAAAAGAGTCCCTGCAGTAAACCACAGAAAGGGATATTAGTGCTGGATATGGAAGACAGACCAGAGGAGGCAGTATGCCTTGGGTACTGAATCAGGCAAGTTCATGTCTACTCACCAATCATTGCAAACAAATCTGAGTGGTACACAGACTCCTCCTTCTCATGCCCCCATCTCAAGCCTGGCCGATATAGGACACCTGCTACCGCTAAGCCAAAGTAGGCCCCAAAAGCATGGATTGTCATTGATGCTCCGATGTCAGAGGCCTGAGGGGCAAAACATTCATGGTATAAGAGGTGAAACTGAGTCTCACTGCAGGAGGAAAGTCAATGAAAGAACTGCTTCATTGGCTAAACAATAAAATAAATTAAAAGAAAGAAAGGATATGTCAGAGAAAGAATGAAACAGGATAGTGAAGTTAAAAAAAAGTACAGGCTTTGGAGACACACAGAACTGACTTCCAATGCTAGGTCAGATACTTCCTTGCAATGTGACTTTAGACAAATTACTATACTTCTTTGGATCTCTGCTTCTGGAAAGTAGGAAATATAGTTGTGTTGAGGCCATGTTTGTAAAGTGCTAGGTCTTTGTGGACATTCAATTCATTTTAGGTTACTTCTCTAGGTTAGGGAAATTCTTAGTGAAATATTATGCACTGCATTTGTTTCAAAAGAAAGATGCTCTTTGCATTCATTTGACATTACAGTAAAGGTGCATTTAATTACAATTCAAAGACTGGAAGCTTTAAAAAGCCTGGGTCTTTCCCATATTTTTTCACTGTGTTATATGATGACGTGAAAACCAGCTGAGGTCCAAGATTCCTTTGAAGCAATATATTTACGTCCCTCTTCAGGTCACTGTGTGAATTTGATCCAGTTTTCTACATTCTCCTACCCCAAGAGGGAACGTTTGGAGTGCCAAACCTGAGGCATAGCTCCTATTATACTTACTAAGGTAGGAAAATGATACAGACTTATTAATTTATTTAAGATTTTCACACTTCATAAACTCCTATGTACCTTTCAGGTCCAGCTAAACTGTCACTTCCTCAGAGAGGCCTTCCTTGATTCCACAATCTAAGTTAGGTTTTCCAGTTATGCTCTCCCATAGCCCCCTGCACTTATTTTTCATAGCATGTACTGCAATTTATAATAATATTTGTGTGTGTGTGTGCGTGCACGTGCTTATGGGTGGGTAGGTGATATATAATTCTCTATTCGACGTCTTCTTCTTTCACTGGACTGTAAACTCTATAAAGACAGGGACATTAACTATTTTGTCTGTCAGATTCACCATCACATGACACCTAGAAAGTTTTCAAAAACATTTTCTGCTGAAAGAGCAGGAGGTGGGTGGGGGAATGGGTGAAATAGGTGACGGGGATGAAGGAGGGCACTTGTCATGATGAGCACTAGGTGATGTATGGAAGTGTTGAATCATGACACTGCACACCTGAAACTAATATTACACTTTATTACAACTAATAAACTAATATATCGCAGGTTAGCTAATTGGAATTTAAATAAAAACTTAAAAAAATATTTGCTGTGGAATTAAATGTTCAATAGAAACAAGCAAAATACTGGGAAGTACCCAGAAATATTCAATTGATTATCCTGAGGGGAATCAATGAGATTTTCATGGGGGAGAAGAAATTTGATCTAGGCTTTAACAAAAGCCTTAGATCAGGCTAGTCAGGGGCGCCTGAATGACTCAGTTGGTTAAGCATCTGCCTTCAGTTCAGGTCATGATCACCAGGGTCCTGGGATCCAGCCCTGTGAGCCCTGCACCAGGCTCCCTGCTCCTCCCCCGCTCCTGCTAGGGCTCTCTGTCTCGCACTCTCTCGTGCTCTCTGTCTGTCTGTCTCTCTCAAATAAATAAATAAAATATTTTAAAAAAAGAAAGGGCTAGTCATCTAATAGTTGAAATTTAATAGGAATTGATCATTGATAGGAAATATAATGTAATAAGAAGAGTTGTGAAGTTAGAAAAATCTAGGTTTGAATCCAGATTTGGGCCAGTCTTTCAGCATCTGTGATCATTAGTTGTAATTTGTGTAACAGTAACAACATAATACCTGGGTCGTAGTGTGGTCGTGACAATGAAATGAGGTAATGTTGATAAGACTCCTGGTTTACCAAAGGCACTCAAATAAGTGATGGGTGTAATTACACTTGCTATGCTCTCATGCTCACCAACGTTTGTCCCTAGGTAGAGTGGGAATCCTTTAGGTGTAACCAGAACTGATGTCCAAAGCTAGTAAGTATAAACCCTCTAATCCTTACCTTAAATACCTCACCAACCACATATTCATTGCCAGCAAAGACAGTGATTTCTATTATTGTCATGATCAGCATTTGGGCTGGACTTATTTTTCCCAGGACAGCTCCAAAAGAAATCAGGACTGTGGCTGTACTGAAGTCTGCATTTATCATGCTGAGGGAAAAAAGAAAGAATACGTCCAAGAATAATGCATACCCAACATACAACTGTGAGCATCACTTTATCCAGCGTGCAAGGGCCCCTCCCCATCAGGTGTTCGTCCCAGGTACCCTTTCACACACTCTCACTTCCTTCCCCTTCCTCTTTGCCATCTACCATACATTCTGGTTGCTCCAGCGTTTCCTTTATTTTGACCCACCTGTTCTTGATCTCATTTAGGTTTTCCTTTATTTTTGTTGTTCTGATAAACGAATTACTTTCTACAGTGTTTACATTTCAAAATGTAAATATAGACATGTAGAAAAAAAGCTATTGGAGGATTTTTGCTCCCTGTAGCTGGAAGGAATAACCTTTAATGAAAGGGGAGTTCTCGTGTCCTTAAAGTCAAACTAGAGAGGATAGAGACGTGAAAGTATGACCCGGCTCAGTAGAGCAAGGTGTCGATTCACATCCTGGGATCCCAACAATCTTCTATTGTCTTAGGGAGACAGTGTGCTGGCTAGTTCGGAGGCTGACTGACAAGACACCAAGCAGAGAAACAACTGCTCTGAAAACACAATGGTTGAAAAATAAGGGATGCTCACTTTTTGACTCCAATGTAAATTGTCTGTCCATGGTGGTGAATGATCCCCTGAATAAAAGTGCCCCATTGGAGGCCCAATGCAGCAATGAGTAGATTGATGCCCACACTACTGAAGCCATATTTTTTCAGGAAGGTCATAAGGAAGCCAAACCCAACAAATATCATTACATGCACATCTTGGAATACTGAAAAAAAAAAAAAAAAGAAGGAAAAAAAAATTCTGTGTTAGGGAAGAACGATGGAAGTGTTGCATCATAGTATACCCCATTTATTAAATGTTACGTCCTTTATATAAAACACTGCAAAGGGAGAGCATTAACTGGGCAGCCAAAGACTAGGCTCCAGTGCCAACCTGACTGCTTACCAGCCGTGAGACTCTGGGCAAGTTGTTCAATATTTGAGCCTTTTCTTGGAATACCATGTGCTCTCATACCTCAAGAGTTTTCCATTACTTTCCACCTGAGGAAAACTTTGCAAAGCACAGTGCAAACATCACCCGTTCTTGCAGACTTTCCCAGTTCTCCCAGGGAAACTTAGTATTTCCTCTTGTCTTTTACACAGAATATGTATATTCTACATATACTTCAACTTCAGCATTTGCCACACTGTATTAGCATTTATTTAGTGTGCATAATATGGTAATAGTTCCTTGATGAGGTGTTCATCTCCTGCACTCGACTATGAGTTTCTTGGTTGAAGGGATTAGGACATAGTCACCTTTTGCTCCCCAGGATTTGACATAAAAATCTGCATATAAGATAAGAGGCAATAATAACTAAATTAATGGGCTACAGTCTTCGTTCGTTATACAGATACAAATCTGTATAACAGCACCAGCCCTGGAAACAGATCAGTATTCAAGTCCAATAGGATAATGTCTTTGTTAGCACTTTCTAAGCCACTGTAAAAAAAAAAAGGCCATATCCTCTTGAGGAACAAATATTTTACTTGGTGTCTGGAAATTAAGTTAAGGTCCCCCAGTTCTAGTACATGATTGTGTGACCTTGGGCAAGGGATTTATTCTCTCTGAGCTCCAGTATTTTCATCTGCAATACTGAAAAGACCCTGTTTCACACAGGTACTTTGCGTGGGATAACCTCTGTGGGAGAGAGTATGCAGTAAAGCACTATAAATAAAACATATGATAAAAAATAAAGAAAGAAAGAAAACATATGCTCAAATATGAGATAGTGGGAACACAGGCTTTTCCCTCAAGAAAGGTATAGCTTCATTAGTGAGACATGTATTTGGTTGAACCATATGAAATGGAAATTTTTGCATTGAAATTATCAATGAAAATGAGTCAATGATTGGCAACTTCTTGTGGTTCAACCTAACAGATACACAAAGCAAATCGAGATCAAATATAAAACCAGAGAGAAAAAATAAAACATTTAAAGTCAAATTACTATTAACATTGTGGCCAGGGATTTAGGTGGATATAGGCATGAGGAAGAACATGCCCCCAAAATATATCTCAGAGGAAACTGATGTTGGAATCCAATTAATTTGCCTAAAGGGTGGGGTTAGGATTTGAATTCAGGCCAGACTCTGCCAATTCCTTCATGTCTTGAGCACAGTAGGGATGGATGTAAAAATAACCAAGGCAGAGTGTTGGCTTCGCAGGCACTCAAGGACATGTTACTACCCCTTGGTTCTTTCTCCCTCTGTTCTACCACCAGGCTTGGGAGACAGTGTGTTTGAGGTTGGGAGACCACACCACTCAGGTTTGTCTACTGTAAGAGATGCTGTCATATACTGCCCAGATACCCCTTTTAGAAAGGAAGAACTTATTTTTTCTATTTCCCCTGGTTGTAGGGAGTGTTGCCAGTTGATAGCCCTAAGCTCTCAGTTCTCTCTGGGAAATGCTCTTGCCTTTCCCTGGGGTAGCCTGTATCCAGTGACTGATTCACAAGAGCATCCTCTGGCCTCAGGGAAGGACCACGTGAAGTGAGACAATCCCAGTCTCAGGATACCCTGTGGGGTTTCTCCCTGCAAATCTTCTTGCTACAGGTGTTGATCTTTAAGGCACTCCCCACTAAACTTCTTTCAGGCTAATGTCTGTCTTAGAGTCTGATTCCTGGGGAGCTTAACCTGTAGCACCTTCTTTATGGGCTTCATTCGTCTCTGCAGAACTTTCCTGACCTTCTCTCCTGACACAACTTGCAGACCACATTAATTTTAAACTTCGCAAATTAAATTTGATAAGCTAATCTGTGACAGTGATCCCACCCAGAAGTGGATGAAGATGTTGACTTTCCAAAGCTACCCAGCATTTCAAAGGCTTTTTGCAGGCATTTGAAGAGCTTTTGGAGGCATGGGGATTTATCCTAAGGTATTACTCTATGACAAATAACAAGACAGATAGTTACGGTTGGCATCATAGAGTGAGCCAGTAGGGTCCTTTGGTGGCCTAGAAGCCAATCTAACTTTGGATGAAGGCAGCAAATGAAATAATAAAGAGAATGAGAACAGTCCAAACCTACCGTGATTCAGGCACACACTAGTGTCATTCACTCTTGCAACCCTATCCATGCAATGAGACTTTTGGCCATTTTATTGTACATTGGAGCTACTTCCCCAAAAAGGCAGTATGAGGAGGACGAGAAAGGAAAGAATAGATTTCTGAAAATTGTCCCTTGTCAGTGCCTTTGAGGGAAGTAGCAGAGAGGAGAATGCTGCACACAGTCTTCTAGTTCAGATCGGTGACAGTCTCACTTATGCCAGCATTCTGGACGCCCACCGTCATCTCATTATCTACCCAGGGAACCTTGGGATTGGAGATTGGGATTCTATGTGACCCTGTTGATGGGCAACGTCAACTAGTGAACCTGTTTTGGGTTTTGAAATATAAGTGACCGTATATATTAAGTGTGCTCTGATGGTTTTTCCCCTCAAAGATTGTTACTGCTTTTCGCCACAAGGGGGCTTAAGAACCTCATCTATTATCTCAATCGCTGAAGAGTTCATCAAGTTGTGAAGGCTCTTAACAGATAATGATTCTATATAAAAAGTGTGGATAAGAAAGATCTATAAACAATTAGAATTCTATATCGTCTTTTATCCTGCTCTAAGAATTTGTGGGTGGGGACTAGAGAGAGGGCCATGAGTAGTTCTATAGTGTGAGACTGCCATTCAAGGAATGAAGTGAGTGTCCTCTCTGGAAGGGAAGGGGGTTGAACTTCTGTGAAGTCTTCCAACAGGTTTTAAGAATTGCCAAGACTTGTCTAAATCAGATATTCTCAAGAGAGAATTTTAGTCTCCAGAGAAAATGTGACAATAGCTGGTATCTTCTGTTTTATTTCCATCTCTATCTTGCGGGAGGGTATCTCCTAAACCCTGATAACTCAACACGCTTAAAATGCAGATGATGGATTCCGACTCACTTTCCAGCACCACCACCATCAAACGAATGAAACAGACCCATCCTTCCCCTGTATTTCCTGTATATGTCTGCTGCCCTCAATGTCTTCTCCATCCCAAACCCAACACTTCTTGACCTGGCAAACTTCTATATGCCCTTCAAGAATCAGGTCTTCTGCACAGTATTATCGGTCATAGCTGTAACATCGTGCATGTTCCTCTTATTTTATTTCATTTGTTTATGTGCTTGTCTGTTTTGTTACTCTGTGTGCTCGCTTGTCATTTATCCAAATACTGTGCGAGCACTCCCAATGAGGCGCTCTTTCAGGAGAAAGTGAATTCAAGTGTGGAAGTGGGAATCCAGACGTGGCTTGTCCCTCATCGGGCCCTGGCAGAAAGTCCAGCACCTGTAGCTTTTCAGGAGGTGCCTCAGTTATGCATGAGTAAGTGGATCACTGAGGACAGTCCCCGAGGATTCGTCTAACTGGGACTGTCAGGCTCTTATTTAGAAAAACTGTTTTTCTGGATCAAGTGGTAAAACTTGTTCAGCTGGCTAATGAGAAATTGCTCAGCTTTCTTTCTTTCTTCCTTTCTTTCTTGTGGTTTGTTTTTGCTTTTTAAAAGACTTTATTTATTTCTTTCACAGCGAGAAAGAGAGAGAGAGAGAGAGAGAGAGCGCGCGCACCAGCAGGGGTGGGGGTGGGGCTGAGAAGCAGAGATAGACTCTTTGCTGAGCAGGGACACCTAACTCAGCGCTCCATCCCGGGACTCTGGGACCATGACCTGAGCTGACGGCAGACCTTTAACCAACTGAACCACCCAGGCGCCCCTTTTGTTTTGCTTTTTAATGGTTAAGGACTGGCAAGGTGTTTGCCAGGCACATAGCTTATTTCTCTTAGAGAGTTCCAGTCCTTTGAACCACTGAGATTATATTCTGAACTCATCCTCTCTGAGAGAAAAGTATCCTTAGGGTGGTTTCTTTCCTCTCCCACTTCCCAAATATTTTAACTGCACGTATTTCAAATATTTAGAAAAATAGCACAATGAATATATGTACTATTCACCTAGATTTAGCAATTGTTAATATTTTCCATGTTTGTTCTCTCTTTCTCTTCAGATATGTATGTATATATTCCCTAAAACATTTGAAAGTAGAATGACATTTTGCCCCCACCAGTTTAGCATGAGTTTCCTAAGGAAAGGGACATTCTCCTACATAACCATAACATCATCATCACATCCAAGAAATATGACATGGATACAATAATATTATCTAATATAGAAGCTATGTTGAAATTTCTCCAGCTGTTCCCAGATTGTTCTTTTATAGGATTTTTAACCCATTAACCACTCAACTTTCATATATTTTTTGGTTTGTCATGTGTCTTTTATTTAGATAGGTTCTCGCACATGCTTTTTATTGTTGTTGGTGTTTTGTCATTTATGTAGAATGTCCTACAATTTGGATGTGTTTGACTGTTTCACCATAGTTAGAATGAGACTAAATATTCTGGGAAGAATATTCTATGGGTGGTGTTGTGTACTTCCCATTGCACCACACCAGGTGGCACATAATTTGTTTGTCCTATTACTAGTGATGGTAAATTTGACCATGTGGTTAAGACTGTTCTGCCAGATCTCTTCACCATAAATGTACCTTTTGCCCTGTAAACTATAAGCAGTCTGTAGGGCAGTTCTTTCAGACATGTGTTCTCCAGTAACTTTACCTAATGGTTTTTGCTTTCATTGAAGAACCTTGCTGGAATCAATTGTTACATTTTTAATTTCAAAATTCTAATTTTATATATCTATTATTCCTTTTATATTAATTAGTTGGCATTCTTCTATAAGGAAGAACTCCTCTTTCTCCCCTTCCCCCTCTTTGGGGAATATTTCTATGAGTTCACTATATCCTGTATCACTGGATATATCACTATATCCAGAATATAATCTCAGTGGTTCAAAGGACTGGAACTCTCTAAGAGCAATAAGCTATGTGCCCGGCAAACACCTTGCCAGTCCTTAACCATTAAAAAGGATATAGAAGTGAAGGATATCACTTCTATCCTAAAGGGTAGAAGACAGCAAGAAATCTTTATTTCAATGGGTTGCTATCCACCATATCATTATTATTTTTAATTCTCCATTTATCCCCAATTTGTCTAGTTGGTGCTGCTTCAGGCAGGATCCTTTGTTCTTTTGGCGAATCCCCATTAGTCTTTATACCTTTGGCAAACTTTGTGCTTTCTTTACCCTGACCTGGAACCAACAATTTCTCCAATGAGCCCCTGAGTGGGGAATGGTATCTAGAAACTAGGATTTGGGTTCTACTTGTCTCATTGCTTCCAGTCCTTTTCAGTATGCAAAAACTATTCAATCAAAGGCAACAGACAGGGTTCTACTGGAGGCTGATACCTTATTGTTAGGTTATCAACCACAGACAGTATGTTAATTCAGGAATAGAAACAATTCCAGGTAACACTTAGAATAACAGCAAGCAATTCCCTAGGAATCATATACACTGCACAAATTAGTTACTGTTTGCCTGTAACATATATCTAGATCTGCTAAATCTTTTGGTAACAAATGAGCTGAATAATATCTGAGTAAATAGAGAAACACATTCTTATGTGTAGATTTTTAAAAATAAGTCATTGGGGCGCCTGGGTGGCTCAGTTGGTTAAGCGACTGCCTTCAGCTCAGGTCATGATCCTGGAGTCCCTGGATCGAGCCCCGCATCGGGCTTCCTGCTCGACAGGGAGTCTGCTTCTCCCTCTCCCACTCCCCCTGCTTGTGTTCCCTCTCTCGCTGTGTCTTTCTCTGTCAAATAAATAAATAAAATCTTTAAAAAAAATAAAAATAAAAAAATAAAAATAAGTCATTGTACTTAACCTATTGCTGGTATTGAAATTCATAAAATAATGTCTAGTCCCATGTAGATCCTTTGTCAGTTTACCTATAACTTCAGTGGTTCCCAAGTGTGATCAGCACACATCTGGGGGTCTTGGAGACACTTTCAGGGAGTCTGAGAGGTGACAACTATTTTCATGATAATTGTATGGTGTTAC
Source organism: Mirounga leonina (assembly GCF_011800145.1). Taxonomy (NCBI): domain Eukaryota; kingdom Metazoa; phylum Chordata; class Mammalia; order Carnivora; family Phocidae; genus Mirounga; species Mirounga leonina. Next base: position 15,642,587 of record NW_023270807.1, read on the forward strand.
TTGCCTTTTTCACTGTGTTGGTATTTCCAGAGATGATGAAACAAAGGTAGGTAAAACTTAGGAGCAGTAGCACCAAATCACGCTGGTGGTTGTGGTACTCGTTTTTATTTTTTAATATTTTGTTTAAACTCAATTTAGTTAACATATAGTGTATTATTAGTTTCAGAGGTAGAATTTAGTGATTCATCAGTTGCGTATAACACCCAGGGCTCATCACATCACGTGCCCTCCTTAATGCCCATCACCCAGTTACACCAACCCTCATTTCTTCCCTAGAGCTAAGAGTCTCTTATGTGGTATTCTTTTTTTTTTTTTAATTTTATTTTATTATGTTATGTTAGTCACCATCTTATGTGGTATTCTTAATGACCACTCACTTGCAGGGAAAAAAAAAAAAACAAAGGCAAGTTTTAATTAAGAATTTTCTGGTGAAGCAGCAAAAATTATTACTCTAACTACTGACCTTCTTCTATGTGTCTTTTTAATATTTTGTAGGAATTAGTGTGTGGAAATGCCATTACACATAAAGTCCTGCTGACACATGATGGGTATCTCAGAAACAAAGCACTTTTGTTACTGTTTGAGTACCAACTGAATGAGCAGGTTTTTTTCCATGGAACTCTATTTTTACTTGAAATAAGAGATTGACATAAACTATGGTTTTTCAGACAGGCATTGACATTGTCTGAAAAATGAACGAAGTGAGGCTGTCATTTCAAGGAAAAGAATCAACAGTATATGTCGCCAGGAAGACCTTTTGTCTTTAAAAAAAAAATCAGTATTTTAGAAAGTTTGTGTCCTTCACTGTGAGCTTATCAGCTTCCTGATACTTCTCAAGGGTTTTCTGGTGAGATGGCTGGTGGTATGAACAAGTACCTCTTTCATTATTATATGATGAGGTATGTCAATGTTTGGAATATTTGCATAACTGTGAATTAATATTTTTCAAATGATTGATGTATAACATAACAAGATCACACACAGGTAACAACTACTCAAAGTATGACACCAGTGGATTGTAATGTAACAGAGTATAACAAGATCATGGCTGTGGCTTTAACTTCCCATAGATATTAAAGATGTGCGTCTGTAGAATTTCTACTGAAATGTTGACGGGCCTCAAATGGCCTTCTCCCTAAACTCTCCTTTTCTCTGCTGTGTTTACAGGTTAGCAAGAATTAGCTGACTGTCACAGTCACACTTCATTCCTTGTCAAACCATCTGCCTGAGGACGCCTGGGTGGCTCAGCGGGCTAAGCGTCTGCCTTAGGCTCAGGTCATGATCCCCAGGTCCTGGGATCGAGTCCCGCATCCGGCACCCTGCTCAGTGGGGAGTCTGCTTCTCCGTCTGTCTGCCATTCGCCCTGCTTGTGCTCTCTCCCTCTGACGAATAAATGAAATCTTAAAAAACAAAACAAACCAAACCAAAACTATCTGCCTCAGCAGAGTGACCAGTACTTTGCTAAGTGCCATGAGGGCCCAAAACCCACAGAGTATATCCTGTTTCTCAAATGAGTGTCTACGGAGTCATTCATGGCATGAAACATAACACTCAGGCATACCACACACTTCCACGGTTATACCTGGGGCTGGTCTGTGTGACGGCATGCATTGCTCTGCTATTCAGAAAAGCACAGCAGAATGCAAGCAAGAGGGATGAAAAAAACCTATATCTACCTGACTTTACTTAAAATATAAATTAATGTTCTGCCTTGCTTATTTGTGAAAAACTCGTAACTTCCACCACCCTGCAGTTGAGAACTGCTGTAACAGGCCGTGGTTTCCTTAAGCAGGAGCAGAGCCTTCCCTGTACTTGACTCCGGCACTTGGTACAACACATGGCACTAGGCAGGCACCTGCTGGACGTGAACATTTCTTCTTAACAAGCAAATATTTAATAATCTTCTCTCTAATGATTTAGGCTGTCACGTAAGTTTTGTGTAAGTCGATTTGAAATGTAGGGGAAAATGTAGGAAAAATGTATATGTATAAGCACAATCAGGTAGCTTCTGGGCTATTCTACAAAATATTTTAGCCAGGGATAATATGGTTGAGTCATCAGGTGGCTCTAGGGTCATCATGTCTGCCTGAGAATACTCCCCATTATATAAACCCCTTCAAAAAATGGAGGAATGGGAGAACAAATGTCATATGGTTTTTTAAAAGCTTAGACTTATGCCATAGAACTGTCATAAACATTGCTATTATTTTAAATGATTTAATCAATTAATAAATAATAAAATTAGGTGTGCCTTATTTACAAAAAAAACCCCAATGTCTATAATAGGGATGCATTGTGGGGCACCTGGTTGGCATAGTCGTTGAGCGTCTGCCTTCGGCTCAGGTCAGGATCCCGGGGTCCTGGGATCGAGTCCCACATCAGGGTCTCTGCTCACGGGAAGCCTGCTTCTGCCTCTCCCACTCCCCCTGCTTGTGTTCCCTCTCTCACTGTCTCTCTCTCTCTGTCAAAAAATAAAAAATAAGGGGGGCCTGGGTGGCTCAGTCATTAAGCATCCGTCTTCAGCTCGGGTCATGGTCCCAGGGTTCTGGGATCGAGTCCCGCATCGGGCTCCCCGTTCGGTGGGAAGCCTGCTTCTCCCTCTCCCACTCCCCCTGCTTGTGTTCTCCCTCTCTGTCAAATAAATAAATAAAATCTTTAAAAAAAATAGGGATGCATTATCATCTCCCTCCCTGGTTAATGATGTAATGAATATGCCTGGCTCCGAATAGGCAATCAGTTAACGGTAGTTTTTATTGTTTTATTAACTATTTCACTGCCTTCCCTATCAAACTTGAAACTAAATCCTTTCTTTTCTTCAGTTACCATTCCCAGGGAAGGATTCTGCTTTTAAAATACATTAGGTGGTTACACTTTTCTTCCCATTGCAGAGGCACAAACTGCTTCCCTTGTAGAATGTTATAAAACCCAGAGTACATCCATTTACTTCCAATATCATGTTTAATACCACTTCTTATACCTTAGGACCCCCACATGAAGTCCAGGCTCCTTTCTCAATATTCCACTCTGTTTCTACTCTCTTAGATTATTTGTTGTTGTTGTTGTTTGGGGGGTGATATGTTTATACTTTGCAGAACTAGGGATCAATTTAAGGGAAAATTAATATCAGTTAGCAGATGTAGGTAACACAAAAGATTCATCAATTATTTTAATTTTTGTCTTCTTACGCTGGTATTTTAATAGACACAGATTCTATCCAAACACATTAACTGCAGAGACCGGATGCCATAGACCAGATACCTCAGCACAAACTTATAATACCCTTAGTACTCATAAGTATCACAAATTCTGTAAGTTGTTCCAGTGTGGAGGTCAAGGGTTACAGAATTCAAAGATTTCACATTCTAAGTCCCCCAAATGGGTTCACAATCTGAAAAGCCCAAAATGTATAATAAGAAGTAGATTGTTTACTCACGAGGATGTAACTCAAGGGATCTGTCCACTTTTGTTGTGTTGGTGCTGTTGAGCTGTTGGATAGTGCTCTGCTCCGTTTCATACTTGACAAAGTATCCAAATAGAACAATCATGAAAGCCTCCAGTACAATGGCCATGAGAGGGAATAAGAGCTTCATGTCTGTGGCACAGGACAGAGGCACACTGAAGGCTTCACAAGCTGTGGGAGGTTGATAAGAACAGAGGACTGCTCTGTGTGTGGAATTAGGCTGCATGTTTAATGCCAGTGACATTGCAAGAAAAAAAAATGGGCAAGACTGGTGAAAACACTCACCTCTTGGGGAGAATTATGCTCTGTAATCAAATCATTCAAAATGCTAGTTCGAAGAACATAGGAATCATATGGCATGAAGTCTTTTGCAACTGGTTTCTTTTACTTAGCACACTTTTTCAAGCTTCATCCATGCTATAGTATATTTCAGTACTTCATTCCTTCCCATGACCAATTAATATTCCATTGTATGGTTATACCATATTTTATCTGTTTGTCCATTGATAAACATTATGATTGTTTCCAACTTTTGGCTATCATGAATAATGCTGCTATGAATAGTCATGTATGAATTTTTGGTGTCGACATGTTTTCATTTCAAACATTGAGAGGTGGAATTTCTAAGTCATATGATAATTCCATGATTAATTGTTTGAGGAAATGCCAGACTGTTTTCCAAAGTGGCTGCACCATTTTTATTTCCATCAGCAGTGTATGAGCATTCTGATTTCTCTACATCCTCAGCAATACCTGCTGTTATCTGACTTTTTGATCTAGCCATTCTAGTGGGTGCAAAGTACTGTGTCATTGTGGTTTTGATTTGCATTTTCCTGATGATGAATGATGTAGATCATCTTTGCATGTGCCTTTTTGACCATTTGTAATTCCTACTCCAAGTAATGTCTATTCACATTCTTTGCTCATGAGGTAATTTTTTTTAAAGTGTTGTTGAATTGCTCTGATCCAGGTTCTTGACAAGACTCTGTCACTAACTCATATACCATAAAGTGAATCTCAAACTGTCTCTGTTACCATTTTTTTTTTCATCCTTCATGTAGCAGTGAGGATTCCTATCCATCTCAAGCAGTTGTTTGAAAGACCAGGCAAGAGAGTATATATGAAAGTACTTTATAAATCATAAAGAGATGAGAAATCTAGGCTATTAAAGAGCTATCAAAGTGACACATAGGGGGCAGGGATTTTTCCTTGGAAAAATTTGAAACTTCTGTATCAAAGTACAATAAATTATAAAAATGAAGACACACTATTTAAATAATAAAGTCATCAAAATGGTTATATCCTATCAACATTAGGAATCAGAAAATATTTTTAAATGGTTTATTTTAAATGATTTTATGTTTACAAAAGTTGCAAAGATAACAGAGTTCCTTATTACCTTTCATCCAGTTTCTTTCTAGTGTTAATATCTAACATAATCATAGTACAATGGCCAAAACCAGGAAATGAACACTGGTACAATATTGACTAAATTCCAGACATTTACTCTAGTATCCTGCCCTGTTTCTGTCCCAGGGTTCGATCCAGGATCCATGTTGCATTAAGTCATCATGCTTTCTTGGTCTCCTGTAACCTGTGACAGTTTCTCAGTCTCTTCTTGTCTTGCACAACCTTGATGGTTTTGAGGAGTACCAGTTAGATGTTCTGTAGAAAGCCCCTCAATTTGGATTTGTCTGGTGTTTGTACATGATTAATCTGGAGTTATGGATTTTAGGGTTAAATACCACAGAGATGAAATGTGCTTCTCCTCCTATTATATCAGAGTTTACATGATATCAATATGTTTCTTTACTGATGATGTTAACCTTGGTTACTTGGTTAAGGTAGAGAAGAGTTTTAATGTTTAAAAATATTCATTCTCCACAGTCTTGCCAAGAAAAGATTATATCCCAAATATATTTTCCTAAACTTACTAATAAAATGAGTGCAGTAACTGCTATCGCCTTGTACAAAACTAAAATAAGGAACAAAACAGAAAGAGGAGATAGTAGAGGGGGAGGGCAGGGGACAGAAACTTGGATCTGGGTTCCAGGGAGATCCCACCCCAGTAGTATGTTGGCCGTTGGGCCCGAGAGAGTGCACAGCTCAAATGAAAGGGAAGTCATGTAGAGCAGGCATGGTCTTGAGCAAGCTGTTTTTCAAAGATAAGGTTGGAACCGAAGGTCTTCCTGGAAAATAAAACAGGCCTTTAATTTTTTTTTCCTTCCAGAACTTGGTCTCCTTCCCCACCACATTTTATCAATGTGCGTCAGCTTGCTGAGCTTTAGGCACTAATGCATCTTTAGAGCAAGTATTTGATGCCCTTTTTAACATCTACTGGTACCTGATACTTGCCAGGCTCTCTACACATGCTAATTATAATCCTTAAAAACAGTCCAGCAAGGTAAGTTTGTTTCTTATTATCATTGTACACAAATAGGAAAACCAAGAAACGAAATGACTTCCAAAGTCTTATATCATTTATTTTATTTTATTTTATTTTATTTTTTTTTTATTTGAGACAGAGAGAATGAGAGACAGAGAGCATGAGAGGGAGGAGGGTCAGAGGGAGAAGCAGACTCCCTGCCGAGCAGGGAGCCCGATGCGGGACTCGATCCCGGGACTCCAGGATCATGACCTGAGCTGAAGGCAGTCGCTTAACCAACTGAGCCACCCAGGTGCCCTGAAGTCTTATATCATTTAGAAAATTCCAGGACCCAAATTAAAATGCAAGTCTGTCTGACTCTGAAACTGTTGTTCTTTTTCTTTGGCTAACCAATTTTGGTTCTCTGCTACTTACTCTCTCAGGTATTACTCACATACTAGAAAAAATACTCGCCTTCATAGAAATATAAACAATTGTATATGTATATATGCATATGTATGTATATTTATGTTCATTTTTAGTTTCTAAATTATAAAAGCTATAAACAAATTTGTCCTTTTAAAAATGATTCATACCACATGGAACCCCATAAAATAAAAATGAGCATCCACCGATTCACTTCCACTCCCATATCAATAGTTTGGTGTTCATCTTTCTGGTCTCCTTCTATACATTTATGTTTTTATATACACATATCTTATTTTTTAAATGTCAGCATCACAATATAATATACTTTATTAAAAACTTAACCATATGTCCTGGAGTATGAGTTTTACCTCTTTTTTAAAAATTTATTTTTATTTTTTTTTTAAATTGAACCATAGTAGACACACAATGGTACCTTAGTTTCAGGTGTACAACATAGTGATTAAACAACTCTATATGTTATGTGGTGCTCACCCCAAGTGTAGCTCCCATCTGTCACCACACAACTGTTACAATACCATTGACTATTTTCTCTTAACTCTTTATTTCTTAAGATGGTAAAAAATATTTCATAGTATAGACGAACCATGTTTTGATATTTTAACAGAGGATCACTAAAGATTCTTATTAAAAGATTACAAGTCTAAGGATAAAAACTATACTCTGAAACTTCAGCATTATAACCAGCTAGGAAAGGAGATGCTTGAAAGCCTTTCGGAGAGTGTAGTATATAGATCAGTTCCCAGTACCTCAGGCCTTGAATCCAGCCTGCCTGGCTTCTTATCCCAGCTGCAATGTTTACTTTGTATGTGAACTTGGGTTAAGTCTAATTCTGTGACTGGTTTTGTTCTCTGGAAAATGTGGATTAATAATTACTTCATAGAGTCATAATGAAGTTATAGTGAGGGTTCTAAAAGTAGTGCATATGAAAGACTTAGAACAAAGCCTGGGGGGCATCCAGGTGGCTCAGTCGGTTAAGTGTCCAACTCTTGGTTTCCCCTCATGCCATGATCTCGGGGTTGTGAGATTGAGCTCTGCGTCAGGCTCCATGCTCTGTGTGGAGTCTGCTTAAGATTCTCTCTCCCTCTTCCTCTGCCCCTCTCCCTACCTCCCTCTCTAAAAAAAAAAAAAAAAAAAAAAAAAAGAAGAACAAAGCCTGGGACATAATATGGGCACAATAAATGTAACTATTGCTCTTATTAACTATTGCTTCCCTCTGTGGAAACTCAAGTTAGGATGGATATTTCCGATTCTCCCCAACCCACTTGGGCAGTTTAAGCCTGTGGCCTGGGCTTTGTCAATTGGATCCTCATATCTGGAATTAGATAATTTGGCAACAGTTATGCAAAATGCACAGGAATTGACACCCTGGGGGCTGGTTGTGAAGAGCAAAAATGGTGGCTTTTTAACTAGAATAAACTAGAATGTTCCTGTGCTGTCCTCTGCCTGTGAATCAGCTTGCCTTGGTGGGGCTTGTTTTCTGACCTTTAGTCTCCAGCCTTCAGTTAGTTTTGTGAGCTGCTCAGTACTCTTCCAATGAATCCCATTTTCTCCTTAAAAAAGATTTAATTTCTGTAGTTTGCAACTAAGAAACTTGATGTTTCCACATCCTCTTTATACCCTCCTATTTTATTTTTATTTTTTTTTAAATTTTATTATGTTATGTTAGTCACCATACATCATTGGTTCTTGATGTGGTGATCCACGATCTATTGTTTTCGTGTAACACCCAGTGCTCCATGCAGTACGTGCCCTCCTTGATACCCATCACTGGGCTAACCAATCCCCCCTCCCCCCTCCCCTCTAAAACCCTGTTTGTTTCTCAGAGTCCATAGTTTCTCATGGCTCATCTGTCCCTCCAATCCCCCCCCTCAATTTTCTCTTCCTTCTCCTAATGTCCTCCATGCTATTCCTTACATTCCACAAATAAGTGAAACCATATGATAATTGACTTTCTCTGCTTGACTTATTTCACTTAGCATAATCTCCTCCAGTCCCATCCATGTTGATGTAAAAGTTCTCTTTATACCCTTCTTTAATCTCACTATTCATTCAAAACATTTACTGAAGACTTCTTATATATTGACAGTAAAGCTGGAACATGTGATATTGCTCCTCCTTAATAAATTCAAGAATGTATCTAGGAAATGCACATTCACATTAGAATACCCTGACCAAAGTGCAATGGGTTTTTGGATCTATCACTGGATTTGGGGCATTTTTACAAGTCTGAATCATGAGATTGTTTATCTACAAACACACACACTTCTAGAGGGAAAAAGTCACTTTAAGCTAACCAAGAAATTAAGTGGCTACTTATCAACATTTCTAACAGTTTTTTGAATTCAACATTTTTTTTTCTCAACTATTTTTCATGTGGGAAAAGTTGTACCAGCAGGTGTTGTCTGGGTGTAATAACTTGGCAATTTCTGTGCATGTTTGAATTTTTGGGAAGTCCTTATCAAACTGGCATTGGATTATTCTTTTGGCTAAGGCAATCTCTTTATTTCCAATGAATGCCTTCTGCCTCATCATGCCATACCATCAGCCTAAGACTGTGACCCTCTGATCCGATGCAAACCCAACTTCTCATCTACTAAAAGGAAGCTTCAGGTTAAATGTCCTTATATGATTTTATTTTTTTATGTCAGCTCCCAGCTTTAAAGATTAGCTCACTTAACACCTGGCCTTCCAGGAACTACTTGACCCATTTATTAAGACCATTTGTGGTCTGAAGCTCTTAACTGTCCATGACTTTTAGATTCTTGGCTCTGCTGTATTTTGATTCTTTTTCAGATCAGTGAATGTAAATGCTGCTGCTATGGAGATGATACAACACACTGATCAACAGAAAATGATTGCACTGAAGGTCTTCTGATACCAGCCTCTAGTTTACAGCCCCTATACTTCTGCCCATCACGAACTAGCCAGCCAGCTTAATAAAAGATGTTCGATGTTGAATATACATGATAAATATAGGTTTTTTTTTTTTAAGATTTATTTATTTATTTAAGAAAGAGAGCATGAACAGGGGGAGGTACAGAGGGAGAGAATCCATTGAGCACGATAAATATAGGTTTTTTTTTTTAAGATTTATTTATTTATTTATTTAAGAAAGAGAGAGAGCATGAGCAGGGGGAGGTACAGAGGGAGAGAATCCATTGAGCACGGAGCCCAATGCAGGGGCTCAATCCCACAACCCATGAGATCATGACCTGAGATGAAACTGAGAGTCAGACACTCAATAGACTGAGCCATGCAGGCACCCCCACAATAAACATAGTTTTTAAATAATATTGTGGCTTATGGTGACTACTTTTTATGAGGGAGCCAATGGATAAAGGCAGGCGGCAGGAAGAAATGAGGAAGTTTACAAATATATAGCATAAAAAAGGAGACTCATGGGCATTAAATTAATCTAAAACAATGTTCCTCTTATTGACTTTTCACCCATAAGGACTGTTTTCCTTTGGGAGGTTTATTCCTCCTTGAGAGCTTTGGGGCACTCTAAAACTGTATATATAGATCATATATATAATTATAATTACAATTATACCATATATAATTATATGATTGTAAATTATAATTATAATATAACTGGTATATATTATACAATATAAAGTATAATTATAAATATGATTCCTATATTTTTCTATTTTCCAAAGTTTCTAAGACTACTATGCATTTTTACAGTAATAAAAAAACTAAAAACATTATTTTAAAATATTGATAGGTTATAGAGATAAGAAGGGATATAAGTTAAAATCTTTGCAAACTGTAGCTCAAAATGATTTTTTATTTCTCATTAGTGGAAAAGATAAAATACCTGGAATTTAAATCTTGAAGCCAAGTAAAAATATTTAAAAACCTTAATGTACCTTATCTAGCTCGGGAATAACTTCTAACTTTGAAAAATTCTGTGCCTTAAAGTATAACTTGACTCATTATCTAATTTCTAGTCCTATAACAAAATTCACTTGTTATACAAATAAGTAAACACATAAACTTAGTCTTTAATATTTAGACCGAGAAATAAAGAAATTGTTTTCAGTTCATTAATACATTGATGACAGACTCTTCAGTTGCAATGTAACTAAATCATCATTAATAAAACGATAGATGGTATTGTCTCAGAAAAATAGATCTATATCATCCTCTGTACCATTATGTAGGCAAATGGGAATACCAACCTAATGGAAAGCTTTTTCGGATTTGGAGCAAATCTGTGTTTGGCTTGTAGCTGCTATTAAAGGGAGAGTCAAGTATTTGGGGAAAAAAATAGAAGAGTGATGTGGAAAAGTGAAATGTTCCTAAATAATTTATAAGTCAGATAAAAATCAGACCATGAACACAGACAGCGTATAAAGAAGAGACTGTTCTTATATGTACTATTTGTGAATATTTTAAAAGTCCATTTGTGAGACTTATGCCTAGTAAATGGATATTTATGAAATGACCCTTTCTTGACCATGGAAGATCTACAGTTATCTCCAATTTAAGTTGAAAATTAAGAGGCTAAATATACTGTTATCACACAATCCAGGAATTCCACTTCTGGATATAAACCCCAATGAAATGAAAGCAGTGACTAGAACAAATATTTGCGTATTAATGTTCATAGCAGCATTATTCACAGTACCAAAAAGTAGAAACAACCAAATATCTACTCATGGATGAATGGATAAACAAAATGAATATTACCTTAAGAAAGAATAAAATTCTGATAGATGCTACAGCATGGATAAACCTTGAGCACATAATGCTTAGTGAAATAAACCAGATACAAAAGGACCAATACTATATGATTCCAGTTGTAATATATATTAATCTGCTTTGGAGATCAGAATTAATATTGGATTGATATATCAATGGATAATGGAAACTGGGATCCATTTTTATTAATTCATTCATATATGGGTGCTGTGACTGTTTTGATTGGAAACAAACAACTGAACCAAAAATTGGTCAGTGTGGCATTTTCAGCTACATTAATGTTGAAACAAAAACAAACAAAAATCATGTGGATGGGTGACAGTTGAACAATAATTTAGCTGCTTATTGTTGATTCATATGACTTCACTGCATGGTATCTAAAAATACAAATCATTAGTTGTTTACCACCATTCTGTGTGAGGATCTGTCCTTAGTATTAAATATTCACCAAACTATATACAATCTGGTAGCTTTAGGATGTATTGATTGAGAAGATGCATAATAAAAAAGCTAGTGAGACTTCCATTCCATTTTTCTGTGCACTTGTATTTAATTATTTTATCATAGGAGTATATGCACATGTCCTGTATTTCAGTTCATATTTACTAAAGCTGAGGCTTGTTATTGAACTTATCTAAAGGCAACTTAAAGGCAAAATGAGGTGGGCGCCTGGGTGGCTCAGTTGGTTAGGCGACTGCCTTCGGCTCGGGTCATGATCCCAGGGTCCTGGGATCGAGTCCCGCATCGAGTCCCGCATCGGGCTCCCTGCTCTGCGGGGAGCCTGCTTCTCCCTCTCCCACTCCCCCTGCTTGTGTTCCCTCTCTCGCTGTGTCTCTCTCTGTCAGATAAATAAATAAAAAATCTTAAAAAAAAAAAAAAGGCAAAATGAGGAGAGAACTATTTTTGTTAGTTATCGTGCAAATATAAACCTACTTCTTCCATGGTCTTTAGAAAGTCATGGACGGAGAAGCTTTGAAGTTAAAATGCAATAAATGTATTCACTCATTCATTCCCTCATTCATTCTTTCAAAAATTGCTTATAAGCCAAGGATCTAGGGATACAATATGAAATAAGACAGAGATGCTCTCCTCATGGTACTTTGGTGGGAAAGACAACAAACAAAACATTTTATCATATTATTTTAGCAATAATAGTAATAGCAAGTGGGTAAGTGTGTTTACATGTGTGCGTGCACACATGCGTGCGTGTGTGTGTTGTGGGGAGAAGGAGGGAGAGAGAGGGAGAGAGCTTGAGAGAGAGAGAGAGAGAGCGATTGGTGGGGTTGGGAGAAGAGATATTGGGGAAAATCTGGTGAGGTGACCAATATTTGAGCAAGTTTGTATTCTACACCCGATTCCAATATGTGGTGGGTTTTTCACACCAATAGGCAATTCTTGAATTCCAGCTGGTGTCCTACAATTCAATTCACTTCTGTTACTGTCTAGAGGAACTAGCACCAGAGTCTACAGATTAAGGGCTCAGTGCCATTAGACTGACCACCTTTCACTTCGGATGCTGATCACAAGCCCAGGTTATCACCTGTTTCTGACCACCAGTTATACATTGAAGGCTCCAAGGACTCCCTCCTTGGATCCAATTAATATGCTAGAGAAGCTCACAGAATTCAGAGAAATATTTTACTCACCTAAATCATGGGTTTATTATAAAAGGACATATAAGTCAGGAACAGCCATATGGAAGAGCTGCATAGGGTAACATATGGGGAGAGGACAGGGAGCTTCCAAGCTTCTCTGTGTGTGCCACATGCTTAACAACCTAGAAGCTCTCGGAACCCTGTCCCTTTAGGGTTCTATGGAGACTTTGTTATATAGGGATGGTTGATTAAATCAATGACCATTCACTAGCCTCTGTCCCCTCCTGGAGGTTGGGGGCGAGACTGCAAATTTCTACCCTCTAATCACATGACTCCACTGGCAGCCAGCCCCTATTCTTAGGGGCAGTCCAAAAGTCACCTCATTTATGTAACAAGATACATTGATGTCTCTCATCACTTAGGAAATTCCAAGGGTTTTAGGAGGCATAATACCACATGTCACCCCCTTGTCTTTGAGAAAAGATCCCTTATAGCAAAACAGTCATAAAAGTTAAAAGATACTGGCACATTACTAGAATCTCATTCAGTCATTAATAACTATTCCAGTTCATCATCATATCATATGAAAATGCTGCGCAGGGCAGGCCCACTCAGGTTTGCAGGCTTCCATTCGATCTTGTCAGCTTCCAAAAGCAAAAGTGGTCTCAGTAATGATACGGCTTACCATTTCAGGCATCTGGTATAACGAGTTAAGGGACAATAGTGTAATATTGAATTTCCCTCATTACATAACCCACATATTCGTTTCTTCCTTATGAATCATTCCTATTTCCAGCACTGTGGTTGCAGCCCTGGTCCTGTGACCACTACATCAGGGCAGGGGTGGGGAGAAGGTTGAGGTGATGTGGGGAAGATAATTTTAAGAGTATAGTTGTTATACCAGAGTCCTCCCCCTTTGGCAAGATTTGCATTGTCATGCTAACATTCTTCACCACTTCCTCTTCAGATCCACCAGAAAAAAACAGAAATCTAGTGGGGCACTCTCTTCTTTTAAATTTAATTTTATTATGTTATGTTAATCACCATACAATACATCATTAGTTCTTGATGTAGTGTTCCATGATTCATTGTTTGCGTATAACACCCAGTGCTCCATTCAATACTTGCCCTCCTCAATACCCATCACCAGGCTAACCCATTCCCCCACCCCCTCCCCTCTTGGGTGGTGGGGCACTCTTTAGGGAGCACACACTTGTGAAAACCAGCCCTTTGCTTGTATCTCTTGTTTTAGGCAACCAGTGTTTTATTTGCTCATTCCAATTCTCTATTTACACCTCTGAGGGGATATCTCTCTGCCCATTGTTGGATTTCATGGACACTGAGTCAGTGTCTATTCCTGTCAAAACTCATTTGTAGCCCCAAGGCTACCGGTAACGCTAGCTGTGATCAGGGCCTTCCCACAAGGGAATCTGTCACAGCCCACCGCAGTCTCTGTCTCCCTTGTTGGCAGACGGAACAGTTCTTCGTGGCATTTGGTGCCTCGAGGTGCAATAGGACTGTGACTAGATTCAGCCCATCTCTGCCCTACTGCCTTACCCCCATGTTCACTTATTTCATGGACCCACGTGGCCACCTCAGGGGAGCGCATGGGATGTCTGCTGTCAATTCTAGTCACTTTCCAGACTTAGAAAGTACTTCTTCTAATGAGCATCAACGTGTCCTGTGAAAATGCAGCCCTCTGATTTCCACAGAGCCATGCTCCATAAGGTCATCCCTTTAAAATGCCAAGTTTCCATTGAGTCTCTGCCTGGCCACGTGGCCAAGCCATTGACCACTGCCTATGAGTCAGTAAAAACCCAAACAGACTTTTCCCACTGTTCAGTTCTTCCATCACTGCTAGGAAAACCAAGGATTTCACTGCTAGGATCATCAAGCTGATCTCTCTTATCTTCTTCGATCAGAGTGGTGGATTTATAAACAGGATGCTGTTGTTCATTCACTTTGGAACTGCCATCCACAAACCAAGCAGCTCTGTCAGTCAGTCAGGAGCTCTTTGTAGACATTGCCTAAGGGACCATGGAATCCAGCAGCTCCTCACACAGGATACTGGATACCACCATGCCCACTAGAGGTTTCTCTGACATCATCAACTTGATTCAGGTTTCAAAATCACTTTATGTTCTTCAGTCTGGGGTAGCAAGGTAGTAAGTGCCATTCAAGTGGAAATTCTCAACCTCAAGCCCCAGTGACCATCGCTGGAAGGTGCTCATGGGCCTTTGTTCTAAACTGCAGTCTAGGCTCCACATAAGCTATTACACAGAGAATTTGTCTCCACCCTTGCTCCAGCTATGATTCCACACTGTGTGGGCTTGCATAATCTTCCTAATTCTCATTTAGCATGTCCAGTAAACATCGCTTGAGGGGCTGATTTACATGCCTTCTGTTTTACAATACTTGATGGGGGAAATATTCTCCAATCAGAAACAATGTCTATCCCCATAATCTATTCAGGTAAAAGATACACAACCGCTTCACATAAAGCCAGTTCAAATATGTCAATTCTCCTACAAACTTTTACCTTAGTTTCATCAACTTACATCCCTAGCTACAGTCTCCTTTAGGACTTCAACAGGTTTTGGTTTTACCATACTAGGTCAGGGAACTGTTGCCCCTATGACATAATATCCATTCCCATAAGACATTCAGCTAAAGGAGACACAACTTCTTTATATAAAGTTTGTTAGGGGCACCTGGGTGGCTCAGTCGTTAAGCATCTGCCTTTGGCTCAGGTCATGATCCCGGGGTCCTGGGATCAAGCCCCACATCGGGCTTCCTGCTGGGCAGGAAGCCTGCTTCTCCCTCTCCTGCTGGTGTTCCCTCTCTCACTGTGTCTCTCTCTGTCAAATAAATAAATAAAATCTTTAAAAAAAAAAAAAAAAGTTTGTTAAACATTCCAATTTTCATAATCCTATCAATCATTATATTCTTATGTTCTCTCAGTCTAATTGTAGTCCTGGTCAGGGCTTCACCAATGGGCTTTTGGACCACAATTCATGGGACTCCTATATCAAGGAATCCTGGAAACTTCTCTTCTCCACCCCATTTGACCATTTTACCTATCTTGTGCAAAAGGCTTTGAGTCCCCAGCGTGGGGTTGAGCCAAGTGACTCCGGCCTTTTTATCAACCTTTAACTTAGTTAATCTGCCTATTCACTGCTCCAAGTGATTATTGGTCAAGTTTCTTATAGTAATTTCCACCTTCCAACTTTTAAAATTTCTTCCAACAGGGATAAATAGAGCTTATTTATTTGGGGCCCTTTGACATCAGGAGACCAGTGGGGAGTCCCTTTGGCAGCACTGTATCAAAACCTTTGTTTTAACCCCGTCAGTGTCTGTTTTATTTATCCCTGATGGCAATGCTTCTTTCACTCCCTAGAACACTATCTTTCTTTGGTAAACAACCGCTCTCACACCCTTCACTATTAAATATGGTTTTCTTTGTGAAACCTCTCCAGAACTCCTAGATAAAGTTAGTCATCTTTCTCTCTGTTTCTAAGCACACACCCCCCGCTGTTTACATTTCACATTTTAATATCATTAACTGACAATAAACACTGTCTTTCTTATAGGACATGAACAACACCAGGGCAGGAACTAGATTTCATTTCTCCTTGTGTCCACAGCACAGACCATACTGTCTGACCTATAGCATTGGTTGAATTAATGTTTAGTGATATGAAGAGAGGAGGAGGGAAGGATGAAATAAAATGCAGATAAATGTAAAATGTAGAGAGAACACAGTACCAAAAATGTGAGTGCGAATGAGGATTATTAGATTCTTTATTGAGAATATTAGGTTACACTGTAGAGAGGTTTTATGTTTTGTCTCTCACAGTACAAAACCCCTAATAGAGATCAGAGGGACTGATTTATATACAGTTGAAAGGATACAGAGACTACTGATGTAAAAAGAAAAACTACATATAAATAGCTCTTTTTTTATAATTTTGTTCAGGGTTGGCTATTGTTTTAAGGTTGTTCTGGGCCATGTTGCTTAGAGTCAGTTTTCATCTTAGTAGATGACAAGAGCATCACATATGTTGGGACCAAGGGCAAGCAGCCCCAAAATGTCCCATTTGGGCATATTGACTATTTTGAATTAAAAGATACTTAAGAGGGGCCCCTGGGTGGTTCAGTCGTTAAGCATCTGCCTTCGGCTCAGGTCATGATCCCAGGGTCCTGGGATCGAGCCCCACATCGTGCTCCCTGCTTGGCGGGAAGCCTGCTTCTCTCTCTCCCACTCCCCCTGCTTGTGTTCCCTCTCTTGCTGTCTCTGCCAAATAAATGAATAAAATCTTAAAAAATAAATAAATAAAAGATACTTAAGAAACAGCCAGTGCAAGAAGAACACTCTGCCAGCCTCTTTGTCTTCCGAAAGCAGGAGATAAATCTCCCATGTCAAAGGAACTATTCCTGTACCAGGAGATAAAGAGATATCCTTATTACCACAGATCTGGAATTCAGAGCTGAGAAGGCTGTATTAACAAACCACATACTTGTATTAATTTATTACTGCAGCTCAAATGTTCATTAGATGATTTTACTGATCGCAGCTCCCAAGCATAAGTTATCTTTGTTCTGCCAATTTCTCACAGATTTATTGTTTCTTTGTCTAAAATGTATAAAAACTTCATGCCTTGTTCATTTCCATAAATCTCAATTTCATTATTGGGGCTCTGTGCACACATAATTAAATTTGTTTTTTATTCCTGTTAATCTGTCTCATGTCAATTCTTAGACTAGCCAGAAGAACCTGGAGGGTATAAGGATAATTTTCTTCCCCAACATGTGATAATTATATTAATCATGAAGTCCAAACTCTTTTATTTAAGTATGAAAGCACTGAGGCACAAGGGAGTTAAGTGACATACCTGTGTTCCTTATTCTTAAGAGAATTTGATTCTGTGCAAAACTGGGAGACTCCTGACGTCCATCTTCCTTTGAGTTCTTTCTGGAAAAAATTATAAAATCCTCACTCCCTAATATGATATACAAAGAAGTTTAAAACATGATTGCTTCCAACGGTTGAATTTACCTCAGTCTGGATGCCAAATTTTACATCTGGAGTTGAGGCTTGCAATCTTTAAGCAATGTGTGCTATTTGTTTATTTTCACTCTTGTGTAGTGCTTTGACGAGAAAGTTGCAGCCAGACGATTTGCATTATTGGAAGAAAAGAGAAATTGAGGGCAAAAAAGCCTAGAAGAAAGTGAAAAAAAAATATCTTGAGAGTAGGAATTTGCTCTACTGTTTCTTTAGTCTTTATCATTTTTTTGTAAATTGCCTGTTAATTGCCTAAAGTTAAAAAGCAATAAAATAAAAAGAATAGTAAACAAGAAGATATCTAGGTGAGTTGATAATAATTCCAAGCTTTTCCTTGGGCTGACAGGGGAAAAATCAGAGGTAGAATTACATAGACATAGAGATAAAGATAGATAGATGGGGGGGATAAAGGAGAGGGTAGAAGACCAGGATGAGTTTGATCTGACACTCATTTGCCTCTCCTATGGGCATGAACCCAACAGCTGTATGCCATCTGTTTTTCTATGTAAACTTATGGTGTCCCTGACCGTAAGACTATAAGCCTCCTACCTAGTGGTGCCCCGTTCCCTGTGATCATAAATTACTACTCCTTACTTTCATTTGAAGTCTCCAGTTCTGAAGATCAACTAAATGCCAATAAGAGTTGATGCTTGGTAATAACAACACGATTTATTAAGCTTCTTTCATGGTCATAAATCTCTTTAAATGCTGCGTTAGTAATTATTTTTTAAGGTTAAAGAGATTTCTATAATCAGCAGTTATTACCAAATTAATCCACGAATGAATTGATGAATATAGTGGTCAGTATGTGCCTGACATCATTCAAAAGATTACTTATAAACCACATGGGCCCTGCAGCAATCTCAGCTCTTAAACTGGTGCTTGGCACAGAGTAAGGAAACCACAAATATTGGTGGAGTGAATAAATTTGGACACAAAAACTTGAGACTCTTTTGTCACAATAGTGTCATCAAGGAACAAAGAAAAGGAAGAACATTTGAGGAAAATGAACTAAAGAGAAAAAGGGGAAAGGCCAGAAAGTAGGCAAAGATATACTGAGAAAATGATATTTTGGGAGAATGCACTGTCCACTCTTCAGCACATATCACTTTCTTATTCCCAACACTATCTGCCCTGATACATATTGTTATCTTGTTAGTAATTAAAATAATTATTGAAATTATTAGAATAATTCAAACTTAATAATTCAATTACTTTAAAATGTGCTTATTTAAAAATTTAATGGCTAACATTTTTAATAAACTTTTTCAAATTTGCCTCTCATTCTTGATCTCATGAAGCTTGATCACTTGGATATTAAGAATTCCATAAGAAAACATTCTGCTTTAATTTGAATAAATTGCCTAACTGGTTTGAGTTGCAATAAAATTGCTTTACTGTGGGCTTTGGTCACTATGCTCAGACCTAAGTTAGAGGAGGAAATCATGGTAGATGAAGGAAAGAAGAAAGAGGGGTTTGATTTATTCTATAAAACATGAGCAACTGTCGAAAGTGGATTAACACAATATTAACTAAGTTAAGGTCTGACTGCCATACGCAGAATGAATCAGGAGGTGGGGGCCAAGAATGAAAGCAGAGAGACCAGTTATTGCAGTGACAGACCAAGAGATGATAATGGTTTGGTATAGGTTTATAGCAGCAGAAATGGAAGAAAATGCATTAAATGGGGAATTATCCCTCAGGGAAAGCCAACATGATTTACTGATAGACTGGATATGGCATGTGAGTAAAAGAAAGGAATTTTTATTTATTTTTTTAAAAATTTATTTGAGAGAGAGAGAGTACACACAAGCAGGCAGAGGAAGAGGGAGAAGCAGGCTCCCCACTGAACAGAGAGCCAGATGTGGGACTCGATCCCAAGACCCTGGGATCATGACCTCAGCCAAAGGCAGATGCTTAACCAACTGAGCCACCCAGGCACCCCAAGAAAGGAATTTTTAAAAAGCATCAGTGGCTTCTTCCTGGAGGAGGAGGCCAGAAGTCTGTTGGTGGTGGTGGTCAATGAGGTTGCCAGTGTAGACAGAGATCTGGGGTTCTGGCTCTTCCACAACAGGTGAGCCACAGCATGTGTATGCCCTTTCACCCCCTCTGATGCAGCACATCAAGGAGTATACAGATAAAAATATTCAGGAAGGCCCAACTGTCAAGCCTACACCTCCAATAAAAAAGAGTTACATGATGTTTGGCATCAGTTCCAATGTGGTGATCTTAGCATCTGCCCTGCAGACGGGACGTCAAACAGCATCATCCTATGCAGTTTGGTCATGAGAATGAACTGAGAAAACTCAATATTGGTTTCTTAGACCTCTTAGATATTTTGATAAGGAGCCCTGGGAATATAAAATGAAAAGAGAAACCTGGAAGATCTTAAGCTGCTTTTTGTAGGTGTGTAGCACATTGAGAGAGACCTTGAGAATCACAGTGAAGGTGCAGAAATATTAACGTGTTGAAATAGTTACGTCTTTCAAAAGCATCTGCAACGAGTCATTGAGATGATTCACAATTGTTTGGCTTCTTTGCCTGATGATTTGCCCCATGTAGAAGAAAGGATGAGAGTAAAAATGGAAGCAATGGATGCTGGTGATAGAACTGATCAGAATGAACTACAGAAAGAAAATTCAGCTCGTAGGAGAGACCAGATGATAAAGAAAGATGCTGCCTTGTGTGTCCTAATTGATGCAATGAACCAAAGACAGTGAAGGATGTTTCTTTTTCTTCTCGCTTTTCTTTCACTCTTTAAGTATATAGCATCATGTATCAGTTAATTTGCTTTTGGGCAGCCTTCAAAGAGTTATCACTAGAAGTCACATAAATGTCTTTACTCTCCAGCCTTATGAATTATGAGATGTCACAGGCAGTAATTGCACTTTATGGCAAACAGGCAGACTAGTGCACCTGCATTAAGTGTAATCACCTTAAAAAACAAGGTATTTGCAGCTATTGTGCGGAACGTTTCTGTTTTTGGAGTTGCAGTATCACATTAAAGATATCCTCAAAAAATAGCAAGTTTTCATCCTTGAAAAGTAGATCTGTCATTTGCTTTCAGAATGAGAGATAAATAAAGGATATCAAGCTATATAAATGTGAAATTATGAAATATTTATTTATTTCACTTAAAAATTTGCTTACTCTAAAAAAGCAGTGTAACATGTTAAAAGAGAGGAACTCTATGATCTTAAAACAGCAACTTTGTTTTCCCTCATGACGGCCCCTGCAAACACACTCCCTCATCCTCTTGTCCCTATCCTGAATGGGTCTCATAACTTTTTTGGGGTCACTCAGATAAGCCCTTGGGTTACTTTTAGTTACATTCACTTTAGTAATTAACTATACATTTCCTTTAAAGCTGAACTCAGACTTGCTGAAGGCTAGAAGCCTGCAATGGAAAGGGGGTTTGGTGGCAGAGACCGCTAGATGTCGTCTGGAGATTCTTGCTCTCTGGACATACATTGCTGAGATGTGGCTGCCCTGCCAGGGACGACATGTCCTCAGCCCCCTTGCATCTAGATAAGGTCATGTGACTAAATTCTCAGCAATGGGTATAGGAATCCAGGCCTGCCCCATAAAAATGTCTTGCTTGATCCTCCGATCTCTTCTCTCATCTGCTAATTGGATGGCCACACCCAGAACAACTTTGGAAGCCACTTGAAGGTGGCAAAGGGTCAGTCAGTTTGGGTCCTTTAATGACTGTGAAGACTAGGCCCTCTTTTCATTACCTTCAGCCATCCGACCCCATCTGATTTGACTTCATGTGAGCAAGAAATCAACATGTTTTGAACACTGAGATTTTATCTTTGTTCTTTCTTCTCTTCAGCCCCGCCCCCACCGTCTTGGTGAGCAGCCTGCCTTGTGTTTGAGGATCTCAGTCTTTCTTTTAAAGTAGGTCAGTGATTCTCCAAGTGTTGTCCTGGACTAGTGACATTAGCATCCCCTGGAGATTTGTTAGAAATGCAAATGCTCATGGGGCGCCTGGGTGGCTCAGTCGGTTAAGCAGCTGCTTTCGGCTCAGGTTATGATCCCAGAGTCCTGGGATCGAGCCCCGCATCAGGCTCCCTGCTCAGCCGGGAGCCTGCTTCTCCCTCTGCCTCTGCCTGCCACTCTGCCTACTTGTGCTTTCTCTCTCTGTCAAATAAATAAATAAAATCTTAAAAAAAAAAAAGAAAGAAATGCAAATGCTCAGACCTCACCCCAGACCTATTGAATCAAACTTTAAGGGTGGGGCCCAGCAAGCTGTGGTTTTAACAGGTCCTCACTCAGGTGATTCTGATGCATTTTCAAGATTAAGAATTGCTGGTAAAGATAATGCTTTTTTTCCCAGATGTCCAGTTTTGATTCTTCTCTCAGTCTCTGGTTTTCAGTATAACCATCCTTTTGCTCTATTAAGGTCTCCAGCCCCAGAGCTGACCAAGTTAGTTTATAATGGCTACAGGACGATTTCCCTAGAGACAGTCATGTATCCTTTTCCTTTATAAATCATGGGAGTTCCCAAGTAGAGCCCTCTTTATTAGACAGGCAGCCAGCTGGCCAGTCATATCTTTTGTTTTTTTTCTGGCATGTGTCTAGTATAGATCTTTGAGCTCCAGAACCTTCAAGGACACAGTCCAGGCTCTCTTAAGATTAAAGTGAAGGGGGAGGGAAGCCACCTCATCCTTTTGTGTGTGTGTGGGTGGTGCAAGCTGGATGTTGTATAACACGTAAGCAACTATCCAGAGAAACATCTTCCCTTCTTTGACCTCTACCTTTTTATAGCTTTGAGGAAGGTGTTGGGCTAAGAGGTGAAAAACCAACTTTTGGCTGCTTTGCAAATCCTTGTGCAGTAAAAAATGAAGTGAATCATAACAT
The DNA here is from genome assembly GCF_011800145.1 of Mirounga leonina. NCBI lineage: Eukaryota > Metazoa > Chordata > Mammalia > Carnivora > Phocidae > Mirounga > Mirounga leonina. The sequence goes on from NW_023270807.1 coordinate 15,665,092, forward strand.
TGTTACTGGAGTCAAAGTATCATTTGTATATGGATTTATGAGTTTGTGTTGGGGGTGGATTAAGGGGGTAAAATTCCACGAGGAATTTTATATTTGAAAAAAAGAAAAAAGAAAAACGAAAAGAATAAAGGATGCTTTCTGTGTGAGAAGCTGGGTGAATAATGAAGTAGTTAACTAATATAGCAGAAAATTAGGGATGGGAAATCAATAATTGTATCCTCCTTATGTTTAACCACACTTACTCTATGGTATTAGGATAGAATCTAGTTTTCTAGTCTCCAAAGATCCCACCTACCATGACTGAGAAAGATGAGTACCCTGAGGTCTCTACCCAACTGAAGACTGAACTTGTAGGGGTTTGGAAAGACAGGTAATAATTAACATAAAGTTGAGAAATATATAGTCCTAGTCCTACTAAACAGTTTAAGTGCATTTTGGTCCCACTTCATAATATTTTCTCTGTAGATTCTACATATGCTAAATGTAAATATGGTCTTTGCTCAGGTTCTTTGGCCAGCAGAGCCCGAGGCAAGAACTTATGTGTTAACTGGATTGTGGAGTACAATTCCAGAGAAGTAGGAATGAGGGAGAAAGGAGTGAGACAAGGAGGGAGGGAAAGCACATGTGAACAAATGCCTCACTAAGCTGGCAAGCGCTCTGTGGTGAGGGCGGTTGATTGATTTTGAGCGGTATCTGCAAAGAGATACTATATGAATCACCACATCAGAAGAGCATATCCAAGAGAAAGAAGATCTATCTGCCAGCTTTCTTCTTCCTGTCACTTTCTCCCTTGGTTTAAATCTTTAAATATCATCTGTGTTTTAGCAGCCAGGCTTTCTTTCTTTCTTCTTCTTCTTTTTTTTTTTTTTAAGATTTATTTATTTTACTTAAGAGAGAGAGAGCACACAGTGGGGAGGGGCAGAGGGAGAGAGAGAATCCCAAGCAGACTACTGGCTGAGTGGGGAGCCGACGCAGGGCTTGATCTCACGACCCTGGGATCACAACCTGAGCCAAAACCAAGAGTCCGATGCCTAACTGACTGAGCCACCCAGGGGCCCCAGAGGCCAGGTTTTCTATATTTGAAGACAAAGTACTAAGTATTGGGAAAAATCGAGCTATGGCATGGCAAATTTTGAGCAGGAGTGACCTTTCCCTATGACCATTAAATTATAACATATAGAAGATTTCTCTCCTTTTAAATACTTTTGCTTCAAGACAAATCCTTAAAGCCCAGTGAGTATTTACAATTTGTGGACTGTGATAATATAATTGGTAGAAAACTCTGCTTACTTATGCTATTATTATTTCTTGCAGCAATCCCACAAAGGTGGTGTTATTATTGTTATCCATCTTTTTCCCTGAAGATGAAATTGAAGCTAATAGAAATCAATTTGTCTAAAATCAGATGACTTATAATTTAGCATAAGATTTCTGACCTTGTGTCTGATTTTATGGTTCAGCTATTTGTATTATACTCTTACTTTAGGTTCCTAGTTTCATTTTATTTCATTTTTTAATTTGTTAAGTATAGATAATAGTACTTATAATGTTGTGAGAAGACAATTTTTTTGAAAAGCATCATGTGCTACTTTCAAATAAGCAATACATGGTAACCATGCTGTGCATTATATCCCCATTCATGACCTACTCATTTTACAATTAGAAACTTGAACCTTTAACCCCTTTCACCAATTTTGCCCACACCTACCCCTGCCTTAGGCAACCACCAATTTGTTCTCTATATACATGAGCTCATTTAAAAAAATTTTTTTAGATTCTACATATAAGTGAGATAATATGGTATTTGTATTTTTTTTGGTCTGACTTATTTCACTTAGTATAATACCTCAAAGTCCATTCATGATGTTGAGAATGGCAAGATTTCTTTCTTTTTTTATGGCTAAATAATATTCCATTGTGTATACTTGCCATATTTTCTTTATCCATTCATTCATCAGTGGACATTTCGGTTGTTTCCGTACCTTGGCTATTATAGAGAATGCTATTATAAACATGGGGTGTATATATCTTTTCAAGTTAGTGTTTTCATTTTCTTTGAACAAATACCCAGAAGTGGAATTGCTAGATCATAATAGAAGAACCTCCCTACTGTTTTCCAGAGTGGCCGCATTGATTCACATTCTCATCAACAGTGCACAAGGTTCCCCTTTTTTCACAACCTTGCCAACGCTTGCTTTTTTTTTTTTTTTGATAATATATTCTAACAGGTGTGAGATTATATCTCATTGTAATACTGTGGGTTTGATTTGCAAATCCCTGATGATTAATGATGTTGGGCATCTTTTCATGTACCTACTGGACATCTCAGAAATATTAAGTGCTCCTTATCTGCTGGACAAAACAGGGATAATGAACAAGATATTCTTTTGTATGCCCTCCCTTTTTTAAAGATTTATTTATTTATTTTAGAAGGGAGAGGCAGGGAGGGGCAGAGGGAGAGGGAGAGAATCTCAAACAGACTCCTTGCTGAGCAGGGAGCCCAAAGTGGGGCTTGATCTCACAACCCTGAGATCATGACCCAGAGATCATGACCTGAGCCGAAACCAAGAGTAGAATGCTTAACCGACTGCCCCTCTTAAAGTTACAGATTAGTGGGTGAAATAGAAGTGAAATGCACAGGTAACAGTAAGATTATTTGCTAATAAAGAATATTAAATATCATTAAATTATCTTTTAGAATTATATCTGTATTTTCCTTTGACGTTAATTGTTTTTTTTTAATAATAAACCATCTTTATTTTTTCTCCTGGTGTAAATGCCTCTTTTTCAGTGTTGTAATTGTTTAACATATTCTTTGCTTTGATTTGGTAGTATTTTATTTACGATTTAATATTTGTAAGTGAGTTTACTTTCCTGGAAGAAATTTTGTGTGAGGGAAGGAGATGGAAAAAAAATTGACAAAATCAGAGGGAATAAAATAATGTGCTTAGGAACTGAAAAAGTCAAGTGGTTTAACAAGCTGCAGCATGATGTGGTATGTGCATGTGTGATGTGAGACATCATTTTAGGAAGATGGTCAGGAGCTAGATCATAGACTTACATGTCATTTTAAGGAGGTTTTAATGGTTTTATCTGAGAAGAAATATGAGTTGTATGTCTTGGAAAAATCACTTTAGCAGAATTATGGGGGACAAATAAGAAAGATTCAAGTTATTTAATATTTCAATAGTCTAGATTAGAAAATATGAATGCTTAAACTGTTTGTTATTGGGGATGGAACTCAGAGGATGGAATAAGACAATAAGGACATTCAATGGAATGTGGGCATTGTTGTATATGGAAGATGAGTGGCAATGAGAAGGAGGTAACCAGAGTATATTATGCCTACTGCTAACCATTGAGATAAGCAAGACAGATGGAGAGAGGTATTAATTAGGGAAGGGAGACAATGGGCTTGAGTCTGAGATGCCCATGAAATATCTGGGTGGAACTGTCCAATGGGCATTAGGAGTTTGCATTTCAGGGAGGGATGAAAACTCGGAGACTTAAAGCAATTAGTTGAGGTTATGCAGGTGGTGAAGGTAGCCCCAATACAATATATGTTTTGAGAAGAGGTAGAGAACTATTTTTACACGGTAAAGCAGAAGTAGAAAAATGAGATAAACATGGAAAAACGAGAGATTGATGTTCTGAAAGCCAAGGAGATAGCAGAGGTTTAAGAAGAAAGGAAGTGATCAGTAATCTTACAAACACTAGAACTTTAGGTATGTGAAGGAAATATCTTGAATTAAGGAAACAAATTCAATCATAAATTTAATTTGTACTGGTGAAGTTTGTTAATTTCATTTATTTACCAATGTTTAATCAACTGAAAAGTCACAATAAGCCTGATTCTAAGCTGTTATGTTGGTTTGGCAAAATGTAGCTTAATAAACTTGAATGACAAAATGCCAAATTTCCTGTGGATTCTTTTTTGATCTTAATATTTGTTCTATTGCAAGGATTGCCCTCTGCTGGGTAATAGCTGTAATATCAACCATATATTGGCTTTTTAAGAATCAAAAGCTACGTCCGTGGGCTATAAGCAAATAAGTGGGAGTGTCGCGGTCAAATTTGAGATGGAAAGAAGACTGAGGTTGAAGTTCTTTAGTGACTTCCAAGAAACATAAAAGTCACCCTTGTAGGGGAAGAAAGAGGTTACCTTCCTTGTGATTCTGCCTGATGAGGAATTAAAGTCAAACGCTACATATAGCCCTGCCATCCTAAATTTGCTTTACTTAAGGCTGAGACAGATTTAAAAAATTAATCTGTATAATATGATGGAAGTCATATGTTATATGTACAAAGGTTTCCTAAGGGCCATCAGTCACTTTGGCTTTACTTCAGTCTGTGACCTAGAAACACAAAGGTAATATATGCATCTCATTTCAATTTAGACATCTCAAGAAGGAATGTAAAAGCAGAAGAATAAGAGCTTGCTATTGTTTTCTTTGCCATTACTGGCCCTTTATTTGTAAAGCTTGAACATCTTTCAGTTGTATTACGTCTAACCAAGATCATGTCCACTGTAGTGAAGGCCTGCCACGAAGCTGGGTCCTTTCAGGTAGTCGATGATACCTTATTATCTTCAAATATTATCAGCTTAACTCTATCTATATTTAAGAGTTAAATGTCTTTTAAAAATCATTAAACTACTAACTGGGTTTAGTAAATGTTATTAGAGATGGCTAGTGAATGAAATGCGAAAGTTTCCTTAGTCCACTCTAAACTGCCACCAACTCTATTTCCAAATCTCAGGGGTACTTTTTTAGTTTTGTGTATTCGCCTAGGAAATTTTCATATAACTGCAAGAATATTTAGAATAAAAACTTTAATTTGAAGCTCAACTAGTAGTTGAATCAGAAATTGAGACTTGAATTTTACGAAAACCCTTATCCTAACCCTACTTCAACTACAATGACAAATCTAACCCTAAAGCTAAAACTGACCTATTATTTCAGTGTAATGTAAAAAATCCAAGACGACTTCTCAGAAACTTTCTTTATCCTCTTCCCCTCCTTTCCCCAACTTTTTCCTTTTTTAGAATGATAGTAAAATCATAATTGAAGGGAACAAAACGTTAATCAAAACTAAAAACAAAAGATTTGGTTCAAAAGTACTAAATGTAAACACTACTGTTTTTTACACAAATAGGATTTATTATTCACTCAGGTAAGATTTATTTATTGTCTCTCAAGTCTCAGGCCTTATTCTAGGAACTAGGAATAGAGCAGTGAACAAAATGAAGGAACTCTTGGTCCTCATGTAGTTTACTACATCATTTTACTGGGTAAGTGGGCAAATAATACATTAATAGATTTATAATATCAGATGATGGTAAGTGCTATGAGAAAGAAAAACACATTAAAGAGAGAGTAAAAAAAAAAGATGGTATTTTAAATAATGCAGACAAGAAGTTCCCATTGAAGGGGTGATATTTTAGCAGAGATATGTATGAAATGAGGGTGTCAACAATGTGGACATCTGGTGGAAGAGCATTCATGGTAAGACTATCTACTGCAAGGGCTCTGGGGTGGTCTTATGCTTGATGGTTTAGAAGAGGCCAGGGTGGCTGGAGCAGAGTGAGAAGGGTAAGAGGAGTAGGAGATGTGGTCAAAATGGTAATAGGGTTCCAAAGCATGTGGAGCCTGGGAAACAATAGTAAAGACTTTGGAATTTATTTTAAATATAATGGGAAGCCATTAGAGATGGAAGGAGGGTGCCCGGTTAGTGGAGGCATTAGGGCAAGACATCAAGAAGAGAGAAGAGGTTGGGTTGGAGAATCAAAAGAGCTCTGTGGGACACGTTAAGTGTGAGATTATTATATATTCAAGCACATATGTTTGATAGGTATTTTAGATTGAGCAACAGAGGCCTGCATTGAAGATACCAAGTTGAGAATCATCAGCATATAGATAGTGATCCTCTCTAGAGAGTGAATATAGATAGAGAAGAACAGAAGTCTGGGGTCTGAGGTCACTCCAATTTTTATTTTATTTTTATATGGAGGTATAATTGGCATATAACATGATTTTCAGGTGTACATCATGGTTTGATATTTTATACTCTGAGAAATGATCACCATAGTAAGTCTAGTTAATATCCATTACCATGCGGTTACAATTATTTTCTTGTGATGTATTTTAAGATTTACTATCTTAGCAGCTTTCCAATATGCAACATATGATTATTAAATATAGTTTGACTTCACTCCAATTTTTTGAGTGTGGGAAGAGTAAGATTCTATAGGAAAGACATCTGTGAAGGAGAAGTCAGCAATGTAAGAGACTATGTCAAATGCTGGATAAGAAAAATTTAAGGCGAGAATTGAACATTGGTTTTGGCAACAAGAAGGTGATTGCAGACCTCAATGAGAATGATTTCAGACAAGCAGAGGAGATGGGCGCCTGTGTGGCTCAGATGGTTAAGCGTCTGCCTTCGGCTCAGGTCATGATCCCAGGGTCCTGGGATCAAGTCCCACATTGGGCTCCCTGCTCCTTGGGAGCCTGCTTCTCTCTCTTTCTCTCATGAATAAATAAATAAAATCTTAAAAAAAAAAAAAAAAAAAAGAATAGCAGAGGAGATGAAAGCTGGAATGGAGTGAAAAAAAGGAGGAGAAGAAATGAAAAAATACAGCAATTTGAAATTTTTCTGTGAAGGGAAAAAGGTAAAGAAAAGTTTTTAATGAGAGCAAAAGGAACTGTTATCCAGAGCATGGGTATAATGGTTCACCGAGGATGAAGTGAGGGCAAATTTTCCATTTGAACAGGAAGGAAGATAGGTAAACGTGGTACATATACCTAATGAATACCAATTTTCCATTATAATAAGAAAAAAAAGTCATTAGATAAAAAACAAAACAAAACATGTTTTGTTCTTTTTGGTTTTACCAAACAGTATTTCACATGAATTTTCCATCTTTGCACATAGAATAATTTTTACTGGCTCTAGTATTCCATTCTCTAGATCAGAGGTTTATGCCAATACTATATTAAAGAAAAAAATATGTGACAGAGAGTGTATGTGGTCCACAAAAGCCTAAAATATTTACTATCTTGACCTTTACAAAAAGTTTGTCGACTCCTGCTGGAAATGGACCATAATATCTTTAATGGACCATAATGTCTTTAATCATTCCTTCTTGATGTAGATTTAAGCATGTATGCTGTTTTCAACCTAAAAAAAAATCATTCTACACAATACTGCAGTTATACGATTTTGTACAAACATTTTCATAGACATAAGTGAATATATCTATGGAACAATTTCTCAGAAGTGAAGTTGCCAATCAAAGAATATGTGCATTTTAAAAACCATCAAATTGCTCTCCTCAAATTTGTGTTTATTTATATTCCCTTAAGAAAGAGTGATTTTTTTTTATTGACCTTAGATGCTACTAAACTAATTCCTCATGAGTCTGACAACTGAAAAATGATAATTTCATTCTCTATATCTGCAATTAAGTAGAGAACTGGGCCTCTTTACATATTTTATTAGCAATTGTATTTATTTTGTTATTATCTGATAAAGACTTTTGCCCATCTTTCTATTGGATTTTCTTTTTTTTTTTTTTTTTTAAGATTTTATTTATTTATTTGACAGAGAGAGACATGGTGAGTAAGGGAACACAAGCAGGGGCAGAGGGAGAGGGAGAAGCAGGCTCCCAGCCGAGCAGGGAGCCCAATGCGGGGCTCGATCCCAGGACCCTGGGATCATGACCTGAGCAGAAGGCAGAAGCTTAACCGACTGAGCCACCCAGGCGCCCTGGATTTTCTTGTTTGTATTGTTCTGCAATAAGTCTCAGCATATTGCAGAAATTATCCCTTTGATGGTGATATAATTTTATTAGGTATCACTTGCTTTTTTTCACATCATTTCTTTTATTACTGAGTTATGTGATTAATGTTTATGTTACTAAATGTATCATTCCATTCTTTTATATTTCTGAGTTTTATTACGTAATTGAAGGGTTTTCTCTATATCAATACTATTAAAACATTCTTTCATGTTTTCTTTTAATAAATTTATGATTTCAATTTGGTTTAATTCTTTTAACCATCTGGAATTTTTTTACATTGGGCTAGGATGAGGTAAGAATTTATATATATTTTCTTTTCAAATGGGTATTCAGTATTTGCATTTACTGAATAATCATGACATTTACATATGCACACATGTGCATGTATGTATAAAGACTCTGGTTACAAGAGAAAAGGCTGAGGGAAAAGGTTTTTACTATATAATAATTTTCAAAAATTTATATTGAATAAAAAAGAAACATTTTTTATCACATATTATGCACAAAGCATTTTAAATCCAGTATTTCATCTAAACTTTATAGTAACTGAATAAATTGGAGCTTATATTACATAAGATGAAATTAAGGCTCAGAGAATCTAAATAATTTGCTTCTTGTCATAAAACTATTAGGGGAAGAGGGAACTCTTCTTTAATTGGATGCAATTACAATTTCAATGAGGAGTATTATCTTTTCTTCATTTCTATGGTACCCTTGTGGGGGTTCTGGGCAGACCACTCTAAAATATGCCAAAATGATTAAGTAATTATATTTAATTAAAGTAACTTAAGATACAGCCAGTGCAAGAAGACCTCATTCCTTTGTTTTTCTGAAGGTAGGAGATACATCTCCCATGTGAAGGGTGGTACCTGTTCTGTACTAGGAGATAAAGAGACATCCTTATCACCAGGCATAGGGAATTCAGGACCAAGAAGGCTAAATACACAAACCTTGTTACTTTTGCTAACTTACTACTCCAACCCAAATTCTTTACAAATTGAAGCTCCCAAACATAAGTTTTCTTTTTTCTGTTAATTCCTCACAGATTTATGTTTCTTTGTCTAAAATATATAAAAGCTGCATGACTTGGTCATTCCTACAGGGCTCAATTGTATTATTGCATTATTAGCCCTCTGTGTGTATGTAAATAACCTATTTTTTTAAAGTCTTGTTAATCTTCCCTCATGTCAGTTTCTGAGACCAACTAAAAGAATCTTGAAGAGTAAAGAAAAATTTTTCCTCCCCAACACTCTTAATTTTAATTTTTCTTCCCTCTATACACAATAGATATTACCACGGTAACTTGTTGATGTACCAGCTTCTGAGATCTTCATAATGCTAATACTGCTAATCTTATAGATGAAGTCAGATTTTTGTAGTATTTAAGATCATGGGCTCTGTAGTTAAATAAACGTAGCTTGGGAAAATTACTGGCCTCAGTTTCCTCATCTTTAAAATGGGTTAATAAAAATACCTGCTCACAGGAGTTTTTGTTGTTAAATTAATGATTTGTAAAAAGACTTTGCCATAGTACCTCCATATAATAAGTGCTTAATAAGTGTCATTGTCTTGGGTTATAATCAGCCAGGAGATTACAATATTCGGATAATGCTTGGTATTGCTCTTGACCAACCTCATCGAGCCCATGTACTTGTACTTTCTGCTTTCTAGAGAAAACTATTTCTAGTTATCCTTGGAAAGATCCAAGGTTCAACTAGTCAGGGCTTCTCAAAAATATATGTCTATAATGTCTATAATGGTGAAATTGGTTGGTGGCACAGAGTTGGATGAACAAAATCTAAATACCATGTTTTCTATTTTTAATCAAGGAGCTATGTCCAGGACAATAATTATCAAATTAGAATCTACTGCCCATGATATACTTTAAAGGTCCATCTAATGGGCTGATTCACCCCTTAATTTATAAAAGATAAATGGCAAACAATTACACAGAACTTTGTTTTTATGTATGGTGAAAGTTCCCTTGGTACTACAGTGGAAAACAAGTTTTTAAGTGTTAATAAAATTTATACCGATAAGCTAAAATTAAGCACAAAAGAACTTTCAGCATTCTGTTATAAAGATTGGCTGCCATGAAATGTTTGTAATACTGCCAAATTCCTATAATGCATGTGCCTACATTTTAATTAGTAATACCTACAATATTAGTGAAAGATACTGTTATGGGTACATTAACAAAAATGTTGTCTTGGTTGGTTATGGTTTTCTATTGTTGCCATCCTTATCACCTAATGATAAACTACTAGTAATATTGCTTCATTTTTTTTACTGTACTTTGTTGGGGATATTTAGTTAACATAACAGAATATATTTTAGATTTTGCATTTTGGGACTATAATTTTCTAATATCTATAATTAGACATAAATGTATTGTGGTTCAAATATCAAAGGAGATACAGAAATAGTATACACAATATTTGTTTGGACTATGATTATTGTTACTGGTGATTTATTTTTTTCACAGGCAAGAAGTAGTGGAGAGTTAATATGGTGGATTGAATACAGGTTTTTATTGCCACTCGATTCCCCAAACCGAACAATATTTGGGTAAAAATAGAAAAGGGAGAGAGCATAAAAACTTTGGAATCTGGAGACTCATTGGATAAGAAGTAACTGAGTTAGTAGAACAGAAAGAAGTTGAACACTAACAGTGGAAAAGCTCAGAAGCAGCTGATTCATGATGTAGAACCCAAGGAAGTCTCAGGAAATGTTAACACTAAGTACTTCTGAAATTGCAAGTGTGGATAGGATAGAAAAATGAGAATTGGTTAAGTCTACTATTTAGAGAAATCCCTCTTCCATTATAATCACCCAGGTAACTACCTTTTCCTCCTCTTAATAGAAGACTAACGCTTTAGTCTTTAGATTGGTCAAACCATGAAGTATACATTCAGGGAAACCAAAGGAGAGATGCCATACTAAACACACAAGGACTACATGGATGACTGCACCTCTGTTTCCTTTCCTCTGATCAGCCTCCGGAATTCTAGAAGGTGGTGTGTGCTTCACAGTCAGAGATTTAAAAGATTTCTTTCTGGATAAATTAGGCAGCAAAAAAGAATATATCTATATAAATTAACAGAGAACAATGTTCTAATTATATAGCTGAGTTCTTGTAAAATTACCCCAATACAATGCTCTCCTGTCAAGCAGTCATGCATACACACCAAAAGTGCACATTTTAGTGTCCCATTGTTATGTGTGACTACATAACCAGAATCACCAGGAATTGGATGAAACCTAATACCATTTGAGGTCAAAGTGTCCATCAATTGATGAATGGATAAAGAAGTTGTGGTATATCTACACAATGTAATGTTCCTCAGCCATAAAAAAGAATGAAATCTTGCCATTAGCAAAGACATGGATGGACCTAGAGAGTACAATGTGAAATGAAATAAGTCAGTCAGAGAAAGACAAATATCATATGATTTTACTCATATGTGGAATTTAAGAAACAAAACAAACAAGCAAAGGTAAAAAATAAGAGAGAGAGACAAAGCAAGAAACAGACTCTTAATTATAGAGAACAAGCTGATGGTTACTAGAGGGGAGGTGGTGGGGGGATGGGTTAAATAGGTGATGGGGTTTAAGAGTGCACTTGTCATCATGACCACAGGGTGAGGTATGGAACTGTTGAATTCCTATATTATACACCTGAAACTAATAAAACACTGTATGTTAATTAATTGGAATTAAAATAAAACTTAAACAAAGAAACAAAAATAAATATATATAAGGAAACTCAGAGGTAATAGGGACAATATAAGGATCAGAAGAAAATTTTAAAACTATTATGATTATTATCCTTTGAGAGATGAGAGAAGATATAATGAAAGAACAGGCTACTAAATGTCCCTCCACAGATGAATGGATAAACACACACACACACACACTCAAGGGAATATTATTCAGGCTTAAAAAAGGAAATTCTGACAACATGGACAAACCTCAAGGACATTATTCTAAATGAAATAAGCTAGATACAGAAAGATACATACTGCATGATCTCACTGATACGTGGTATCTAAAATAGTCAAACTCACAGAAGCAGGGTAGAATGGTGGTTGCCAGGAGCTGAAGGGAAGGCAAAATGAGTAGATGTTGTACAGTTTCAGTTATGCAAAAGGAATATCATATCTAATATACAGCATTGTGAATACAGTTAACAATACAATATTGTATATCTGAAATTTACTGAGAGTAGATCTTAAGTGTTCTCACTACCATACTAATGGTAACTACGTGAAGTGATAAATATGTTAATTAGCTTGATTGTTGCAATTATCTTACTGTGCACATGTATTCAAAACATCAATTTGTATACCTTAAATATATATAATTTTCATTTCTCAATCTTACCTCAATAAAGTTAGTGGGAAGAACAAGATATTAAAAAGAATATTGAGAGAACAAAAAGAATTTTAGTAATTAATAAATGATAGTAGAACCTTCAAAAAATCAGCAGGAGCTTCAGAAGATAAAATTGAAGAAAGCTCTCTGGAAGTGGAAAAACATTGACAACAAGGGAAATGCAAATGAAAGAAAAAGTAAAGGAAATAAGAGGGACAATCAAGGGGTTCAATGTCTGAATATTTGCAAAAAGAACAGAAAATTAAGAGGAAATTTCAAAGAAATAATTTTAAAAACTTCCCAGAATTAAAGGGTTGAGTTTAAGGTTAAGAAACTCTACTGAGGGGCACCTGACTGGCTCAGTGAGTTAAGCATCTGCCTTTGGCTCAGGTCATGATCCCAGGGTCCTGGGATGGAGCCCCAGCTGGGCTCCCTGCTCAGCGGGGAGCCTGCTTCTCCCTCTCCCGCTCCCCTTCCCCCTGCTCCTGCTCTCTCTCTCAAATAAATAAATAAAATCTTAAGGGAAAAAAACTCTACTGAATAGCTGCTCAATGATTGAAAAAGCAGAATCTATACCAGTGCACGTCATCATGAAAAGTGAAAAAAAAACTACAATATCTACTTCTTATGAAAAGTTAAACTTCTAATATTTTTGAAAGACAATAGGTATCGGGCGCCTGGGTGGCTCAGTTGGTTAAGCGACTGCCTTCGGCTCAGGTCATGATCCTGGAGTCCCTGGATCGAGTCCCGCATCGGGCTCCCTGCTTGGCAGGGAGCCTGCTTCTGCCTCTGACCCTCCCCCCTCTCATGTGCTCTCTCTCTCTCATTCTCTCTGTCTCAAATAAATAAATAAAAAATCTTTAAAAAAAAAAAAAAAAGAAAGACAATAGGTATCTTACAAAAACAGTGTAAAAAAGCATTTCTTAAGTAACACAAAAGACAAAAAAGCGACAAAAATCAATACATTGGAATGTATCAAAATTTAAATTATTTTTATCAAAATCCATTACTTAAACACTAAAAAAGAAAGCCACATACAAGGAGAAAGTATTTTCAAAACATATAACTTACAAAGAATTTTTATATAGAATATATAAAGAACTCCTATAAATTATTTTTTAAAAATGCCCCTCCCACTCACATTGCTACCATAAATACACAATGAGAACAGGCAGTATACTAAGGAGGAATTGCCAAATGGCCAAGTAATGTATGAAAATATTTGCCACCTTATTAATAATTAAAGGAATAAAAATGTAAACATACAGGGTATCATATTTGTAAATTTTTAAAAATGCAATTAAACCAAGTGTTTTAAGGATATGGAGAAGTTGGAAATCCTGTTTCTGTTGTTGGCAGTGTGTAAACTGGTTCTTCTAGTTTGAAGAGTAATTAGGCAATTTCCAGTAAACATGAAAATGCAAATTATCTTTGGCCCACCAATTTTAGTCCCAGAGAATGCTGGTGTATGTTTACAAGGACATGTACAAAAATATTTACTATAACAATGTTTGTAATGGTGAAAAATTGGAAACAATCTAAAGGGCTACAAATAGAGTGAATACACAATGTTGGGGAATGGATTAACTCACAGTTATTGCATTTACTATTTCTTAGTGTATGATTTTCTTATTCAGATATCAAATTCAGTTGATGAAAGAGGGTGTACTCAACTGAAGACTTTTTCAAAACTTGTGTGATCATCTAAAAAAGGCAATGACATTTTTACAGTCACTTAAGTGAAGTCACTTTGGTCCACTTTTAAAGGTGAAACATCACCATTAAAGAGTGTTTTGTTTTATCTCCAAAGGGCATTTGCAGGAAGCCATGCAGCTTTCTCTCCTGTTTTCCATACCACACCCATGTTTCCTGACTAAATAGGCACAATTTGCATACTTATCCACATGCATGCAGGGCCTGGCTAAGATGAAATAAAAGGCAAATAAAATGCTGATCCCTGACTTAAAGTATTAGTTATCCAAAACTATATTATCTTAGGGAAAACCCATTTATTTTTTAAATATATTCTATTAGTCAAAGCTCACCACATACGTAAGTGGTAATAGTCTTAAACCACTGAATAGACATATTGATGTAGCTGATACACAATTCACACAACCCACAGCTTTATGAAATCAAATAAATCCTTCTATTCTGTTCCAGTAAGGGTCAGAGTAATACAAATAAATTTAATTCCCAATATATTTCAGGTGCTACTTATTCAGCCCAGTAGTATATGTACGTGTGAGTATGTGTTCAGAGCAGGTTGTACAAAGGGGCAAGGGTAGCAAACAGGGTACACAAATCCAGCTCATGCTCCATTCAACAAAAATACAAAGGACTAGTATCTTCTGCTAGCAGTGGCTCTGGTATGTATATTTATGTATATATGTAGCATCTAGGGATTAATAGAAGACTAGCTGGAACTTTCAACATAGGAGCTTAAAAGGGCCCAAAGTTCTGGGCACCTGGGTGGCTCAGTTGGTTAAGCGACTGCCTTTGGCTCAGGTCATGATCCTGGAGTCCCGGGATTGAGTCCCACGTCGGGCTCCCTGCTCAGCAGGGAGTCTGCCTTTCTCTCTGACCCTTCCCCCTCTCATGCTCTCTATCTCATTCTCTCTCTCAAATAAATAAATAAAATCTTTAAAAAAAAAAAAAAAGAGCCCAAAGTTCTTTTTCAGGTGACTGCTTCCCATGAAGTGCAGCTGTTAGGGAAGAATCAAGTGATGTAGTCAGCAGAGTGTGTTTATGAGTCTGAGTGTGTGTGTGTGTGTGTGTGTGTGTGTGTGGCAGGGGAGGTGAGCACATCGGGCAGAACACCACCAAGTTTCTCTTTCATATGTTCCCTGGCTTTTATTTAGGGCCCAAAGCCAATCAAGCCTATCTGAGATTGTATAGTGAGTTAGTTTCTATCATTTTGCCTTTTGCCTCCCTGAGAAAAAGGTGCTAATAGAATAAAGAACTTAAAGGGAAACTTCATCTCTACTTTGGCTTAACTTTGCTCTGCATGACTACCTCACTGCCTACCTTATTTTAGTCACCATCACTCTCAAATGACAGCTGAACATACCATTTCATTTTTAGTTTTGTTTTTATTGCCAAGATCAATATGACTGAAGTAGGAAAAAGGACCCAGAGGCAGAATGGGGACATGCATGTATCAGGACAGATTCTGAGACTGTCATGCTCTGTGAGGTCAGTGCCCTGTAGACATCACCACATAAAGATGCAGAATGGGTATTAACTACTGCAAAGCCCATTATCACAACGATGAGAGCAGTCTCCACATGGCTTTCCTCTCTTATATGGGGTCTTCATGATTTTCCCGATGCTTCTACTGGCAATGGAATATTCAAGGGACAGAATTAATGGCAACAGTAAGGAATACAGGGTTGTGCCATGTGAATGAATACACAAAAAGAGTCACAGAAGTTCCAAAAAAGGAAAGAGAGATCTCTCAAGATTGGAACCACAAAGACAATTTCAAGGTAAATGTTAGGATTTAAGTATATAGAGAAAAAGGAGATGGTGTTCCACTGCCTTTACAGGTATACCAAAGGGATGCAACCAGAAGACAGGTTTGTGGTAGGGTTCCTAAGAATTTTGGGGACTGGCAACTCACAGAATATTTCTTAATTCTTTATTGAATAGATTTACTTTCATTGAGAATCTATTATGTCCTATGAACCAGGCTAGGTGCTTACAATAGCTTATCATATTTACTCCTTAGAAAATCCCTGCAAGAAATGTATTGCTACTACCTCTTTATAGATAAGGAACAAGGAACTCCGTGTTGTAAAGCCATTGGTGAACTGAAGGCCACACAACTAGCAAGTGACAGAGCCCATGTTTGTACTTGTACCTCGTGGACCACTGAGCCCATTCTCCATGGGAAAAGTAAAACTTTAATCTGTAATAATCCATATCACTGAGGAGCATCTCTAATTGCAAGGAAGTTAGTTTAAAACGTTTTTCACAAAAATCAGAACCAGACCTATAAATACAGGGAACAAACTGATGGTTGCCTGAGGGAAATGTTGGGGGTGGGGGTTGGGTAAACTGGGGGAAGGGGTTTGGGAGATACAGGCTTCCAGTTATGGAATGAATAAGTCACAGATAAAAGGGCACAGCAGAGGGAGTATAATCAATGATATGGTAATAGCCTTGTATAGTGACAGATGCTACACTTGTGAGCATAGCATACTGTACAGAGTTGAATCACTATGTTGTACACCTGAAAATAATGTAATACTGTGTCCATAATATTCAAATCAAATGAAATTATAAAAAAAATTACTCTACATAGATTAAAAAAACCTCTTTCAAAATTTCTCTTGGTCATGATAATCTTTAACGTACCACTGAAAAAAGCAAGTCGCAGATCTGCAAAGTTATATAGCAAAGTAGTAATAGTGAATACTTCTAAAGAGTGATGGATTTATAATTTCATTACACTTTAAGTTCAGATAATTCTCCACCATTATTATTATTATGTTATTAAACAATTGCCAAATGGTACTTTTATAACAATTCCCTCTTTTATTTTAAAAACTATTTCTTGAACATCTTTTTTTTTCCCCCGTTAAATTTTATTCTACTTCTTTCTCATGATCATTAACTATTAAAGCTGGCTATCATTGTCCAGTTAGGGTTCTTATCTGAAAAGCTGGATAGCCAGCTTCCTTCAATTAATTATAATTAATTAACTACAATGTAGTTTTGAGTATTATTATCCTAGTAGCTTTGTTCTGATGTACTCCAGTTTATCTATAACACCTATTTAAAAGTGTTATGCCAAATATAAACACACTATTCCATACATGATCAATCTTTTGGGTTATTTGGCATATTGGACGAAGGCATGCTGAGAAAATTTTAAAAATCCTAATAATTAATATACTCCCATCTATTAGTAAATATAAGAATAAAATTAAAGGTTATAAAAGGTTTTCCTCCCACTGTGGATAACTCTTTTTATTAAATAATGCATCAAATGTTTTACCTGAAATAAGCAGATGGGAAAGATAAGATGCTTTATATCCAAAGGGATATACCTTACTCCAAGGATCCACTGAGGAATTTCACCTACCAGTGCAGCTGGTAAGATACAGACAAACCTCCAGAAAAGCTGTGGACACCTCTTGCTGCTGCTGAGCCAAAAAACAGGTGACTTTTATGTTGGGGCAGGTGCTGAGGCCCAAGAGAGAACCTGCAGAAGTCCAGACTTCCTCTAGGAAACTCCAGCACACCACTGGAGGGAGGAAAATAGGAATTTGGTCCCTCAAGGAAACACTGTATGGGGCTGATCTACCCAGCAAAGGCGATCTTTTCTGCAGGGGAAAAATGAAGTGGTATGCGACAATCTGCTACCCCAGCTGAGTGGAAGGAGGCTGGAAAAATCATTTCTCCCACCAACACCTGCAGTACTAAGATGGGAGCTTTTAGCCTGGATGGGATACGGGGGGATGGGAAGGAGGAGGGTTGGCGTGGGAGGGGCTGTGGGGGTGGAGAAGGGACAGTGGGGAAGAGGAAGATAAGAATTTCAAATGGTGTTAAAGGGATTGCATTCAGAAAAGAGAAAGGACCCAAATTAATAAAATTATGAATAAAAGGGGAGAGATCATGACAAACACCAAGGAAATAGAAACAATTATTAGAAATTATTATCAGCAATTATATGCCATTAAATTAAGCAAACTGGAAGAAATGAATGCCTTCTGGAAACCTATAAACTACCAAGACTGAAACAGGAAGAAATTGACAATCTGAATAGACCAATAACCAGTAACAAAATTGAAGCAATGATCAAAAACCTCCCAAAGAACATGAGTCCAAGGCCTGATGGATTCCCAGGGGGAATTCTACCAAACATTTAAAGAAGAAACAATACCTATTCTCCTGAAGCTGTTTCAAAAAATAAAAACAGAAGGAAAATTTCCAAATTCGTTCTATGAGGCCAGCATTACCTTGATTCCAAAACCAGGCAAAGACCCCATCAAAAAGGAGAATTACAGACCAATATCCCTGATGAATATGGATGCCAATATTCTCACCAAAATCTTACCCAGTAGGCTCCAACAGTACATTAAAAGGATTATCCATCACAACCAAGTGGGATTTATTCCTGGGATGCAAGAGTGGTTCAACATTCCCAAATCAATCAATGTGATAGAACACTTAATAAAAGAAAAGACAAGAACCATATGACCCTCTCAATTGATGCAGAAAAAGCATTTGACAAAATACAGCATCTTTTCCTGATTAAAACTCTTCAGAGTATAGGGATAGAGGGAACATTCCTCAATTTCATAAAAACTATCTATGGAAAGCCCACAGTGAATATTATTCTCAATGGGAAAAGCTGAGAGCCATTCCCTTAAGATCAGGAACACGTCAAGGATGCCCACTCTTGCCACTATTATTCAACATAGTACTAGAAGTCCTAGCAACAGCAATCAGACAACAAAAAGAAATAAAAGGTATTCAAATTGGCAAAGAAGAAGTCAAATTCTCTCTTTTTGCAGATGACATGATACTTTATGTGGAAAACCCAAAAGACCCCACTCCCAAATTACCAGAACTCATAGAGCAATTCAGTAATGTGACAGGATACAAAATCAATGCACAGAAATCAGTTGCTTTTCTATACACCAACAAGGTAACCATAGAAAGAGAAATTAGGGAATTGATTCCATTTACAATAGCACCAAAATCCATAAGCTACCTAGGAATAAACCTAACCAAAGAGGTAAAGGATCTACACTCTAGAAACTACAGAACACTTATGAAAGAAATTGAAGAAGACACAAAAAGATGGAAAAACATTCCATGCTCATGGATCAGAAAAATAAACATTGTTAAAATGTCTATGCTGCCCAGAGCAATCTATACTTTCAACTCAATCCCTATCAAAATACCAATCGCATTTTTCAAAGAGCTGGAATGAACAATCATAAAATTTGTATGGAACCAGAAAAGACCCTGAATGGCCAAAGAAACGTTGAAAAAGAAAAACAAACCTGGGGGCATTACATTGCCTGATTTCAAGCTCTATTACAAAGCTGTAATCATCAAGACAGTATGGTACTGGCACAAAAACAGACACACAGATCAATGGAACAGAACAGAGAGCATATGGAACCTCAACTCTTTGGTCAACTAATCTTAGACAAATCAGGAAAAAATATCCAATGGAAAAAAGACAGTCTCTTCAATAAATGATGCTGGGAAAATTGGACAGCTACATACAGAAGAATGAAACTAGACCATTCACTTACACTACACACAAAGATAAACTCTAAATGGATGAAAAACCTCAATGTGAGACAGGAATCCATCAAAATCCCTCAAAAAAGGGATTGCATTCAGCAGAACCATGAACTTCTGGGAGTGGAGCTCTCCCTAGCAGGTCCACGTTCATCCTCAATGCACTGAGTGCTAAACCTATACCTAGCCTCCATTTTGCTGCTGACTTTGTTTGCGTGCTCCTGCGTGAACTTGTGAGAGGGAGCTCAGTAAACTCAACATACTTAGTGAGAAAACAGGCCACAGTTGGTAGACAAAGGACAAACGATACATTTTAGCAATAGCGCCGCCTTCTGGAAAACAAAAGAGAGGTTTCTAACAGCCAGCTGGGTGAATTATATGAACCAGAGTAGATACAAAAGATTAGATTGGAAATTTCCCCACAAGAGGAAAGAAGAGTGAACACACTTTCACAGACAGAGGACAAACAAAAAATTCTCAGATAATAACAGTTCTATAGAAATAACACTTCAAAGGCAAGGGGCAAAGAGTTGAGGAGATGTCTCCTACTTAAAATGTTTTTCAAGTTCATGTGCTCAGGGATAATCTTTGATAAATTTAAATTCAAGGTTGTTGGTCTAATTAAACTAGCCATATCTTTAGAGTTATCAACATTAAATATACAACTTTTACCAAGGTTTACTAAAGGTCAAATAAGCTCATTTTATTTCTGTTGCAATTTATTAGCAACGATGACTTAAAATAATGGTTGATTTTGTCTGTCTCATGCAGTATTCATGGGTAAGAACAAAGAGTTTGAATAAATAAAAAGTTTATAGGCAAACTTTTAAATAGATTCCAAAATCTTTGGGAACCTGAAACTTTGAAGTTTTCCTAAGTTGAATAATAAATTGGGTTATATTCATTGGATATCTATGTCCTTTCCAAATCAGATAAAGTACTGAAACATTAAGTACTAAATATAGGTTTGTCTGCTTTTGCATTATTACAGAGAAAGTAAAGATAAATTTGGGTCTGCTAGTAAACATATTTCATGCTTTACTGAAAGTTGTACTATGAAAAAATCACGTTTCTAGAAATATAATCATAAATTTGCCAATCTAAAGAATTCTGGTGTAATAGATAGTTCACAGCTGGTTACTACTTAGTTTTCATTGGAAATTAAAGTTTTGAAGTATTAAAATTTTGATAAATGTGATTGAGAATGCTGGAAATGACAAACAAAACAACTCTGTATGCAGGAAAATAGGAGATATATAAGAAATGTATAAAGAATGAGAATACGTATTTGTTGATTTAAAAAAAAGGAATTTTGTCTTGAAATGAGATGTTTAAAGAGGGAAAATTTAGGATAAAAATCTGAATGAAAACAAAGTGGTAAAAGGTTTGGGAAGGAGAATTTTTGGAAAAGAATTTTCCACATGGTCAGGACCAGTTAAGACATAAATTTTAAAAGTACACTAGTATAAGATTGGAATTTGGTTTTTCTCTCTGTTAAAAAGGCAATGTTTTCTTGGATTATTGGTCTGCCCTTGATAAGAAATCATAAGCAAAGTTTTTTCTTTATTTGTCCATAAAAACAAGGCTTTTATATTTGTTTTTATCAGGTATTTGATTACTTAAGAAAACTAAATCTTCTCAATATTAAAGGAGCTAAGTTTGGCTAACAACTAGATAACCTTCTGTAGAATCTCTTATGGGACCTTGCTTAAACAGATAATTAAGTTCTAAGTTTTGTAATGATCTGTAACCCTATTGAGGCATGTGATTTAGAACAATTTGAGGTTTTTAACAAACTTCCCAAATATTCAAATTTTAAATGAAATCTTTTTGATATTTATTCAGTATGTTAAACTACAAGAGAAGCATTCTCAGATAAGGGATGATAACCATTCTTAGGTTATATTGTATGGGTGAATGATATAACTGTTCTATAAATTATATAATGTTTCTAAAGTCTTAATATGTGCTGGTATAATGTCATCATTTGAAATTCTAAATATTGAAATGCATTTCACAAAAATACCCGAATGGCCTTGCATGTAATGACCTCTCATCAGATTTTTTAACCATGGCCATTTCTGAGTCTTCTGCTATTTACAGTCATTATTCTGAGGCTCTTGCAACATCAAGGAGTTCATGAAAAGGACTTTTGATGAATACAGATTTCAGATATCTTTAAGATTATAAAGCTAAACTGGATAAGAACTTCCAGACCTAATGGAAAACCTGCATTCAAATAGAACAAGAATTAATAAGATCGGACTAAATGAATTGAAAAAGATGATTGTAGTTTTAATGACTCTTGTTTAAAACATTGCTGGTTCTCTAATGTTTGTTCTTCCAGATTTGAGGAAACTTTTTCTCTTAAGCTATCTATGACTTACAGAAATTTGATAAAATATTTCTTTGTAAACAAATTGGAGCATTTATCTTTCTCCCTAACTGATCCCTCAAGAATTCAGAAACTCTCAGTGAGCACTTTCATGGCAATTACTGATTTGCATAAGTTCAGTAAGAATCTGTTCTCCTTGTTAACAGGACACAATTGGAAACTGGTTATTTTACCAAGTCTTTGACTAGAATGTCATATTTGAGAGAGACATGCATAGACTCAGACATGACCAGACAGCTTTAAGGAACTAAGACTGACTTTATGGAACCAATAGAGCCCCTTGGAAATGTTGGTCTGATGACTTACTTGCAGAGTTCCTAGCAGCCTTACCAGGTGAGTAAAGAATGTTATTTCCTGGCAGGTGCAAGAACTTCAGGATATTTTGGGGACCTTAGGAAGAGAGGAGTTCACCCAAATTTAGAGGTATTACAGGCAAGTCTGATGACAAGTATTTGGCTTGGCTTCTGGTCTTGAGAGGCTATTAAACGTTCAATGTAAAATCCCTTATAACAAGTTCCAGCAAAGCAGTTTTAAAAGAACTTATATGGTCAATTGCTATTCATGCTGTGCTTATGTAAATAATAAGGCAAAGTTTGTTAAAGCTATTTGTTTTACAAATTAGTCTTGATTTGATTATCCTTGACAGAAATGAGGGTGGTTTTAGAGAGATATTGCGTCCCAATAATACACTTCTCTAGATATTGGATTCTAGTTCCGATTAATTTTCTTTGAATGTTTGTTGTTTACCTATAAAACTGGGCTAGACCCTGAATTCTTCTGGTTTCCCTCAATATCTGCCTATGACTCTCCAAACTAAGGTTTCCAATTCTCTTGACTCAAAACCACTGAGAACTAAAACTGTTCTTTTCTTCCTGAAGGCCTGCAGACTGAAGCTAAACAACTTGAGGTAAACTTCAGAGAAATTGCCACAATAGTTCATGTATAGACAGTCTTCATGCCTGTGGCTTTATGGGCCACTCAAAAGGAGACACTTGAAGTACAAACCAGAAAAATCCATCAGACTGCCATTGCCCGCTCCTACTCCATCTGAGGGTGCTTTGAGCCTGATGTCTAAAGATCTTCTCCCTGGCACCCTTCAGGACTCAGACACTTGATTTATCATTTGTTCCAAACATTAACCTGTGTTTTTCTTTTGTTTCCCTGGAAATGCCTCTTATTAATTATCTGATTGCTTACACAACATAGGGCTACCTTTGAGAGCAGACCTATAGAACCACCTCCTAAAATGAGACAACTGTTTAACTGAACTAGACTAAGACTGGTTCATAAGGTATGAAACAAACTTCTTACCTAAGGTTCAGAACAGAAGAATCAAACTCCAAACTGCACCCCATTTCAGCAGGAAGTAGCCCGAGCGGTTATCATCCCAATTCCTCAAGACTGAGAAATGATCATAACTCAGGGAGAAATTGAAATTGTGCCCATAGGATTAACGAGGTTAAAACTAGTAGAAAGCTTAAAGCTTGTTTTTCAGAGAACTGTTTCTACCCAATCAGCTATTGTGTCTTTTCAGACCCCACTTACAAACACTAGCTATGTCTGCAGAAGCCTGGACTCAACGTCAACTGATATGGTTCCAGCCTATGAACAAGCAAGTCCCTGCATTCCTTACCCAAGATAATGAACCCAAGACCCCATCCAATTAATGCCAGCTCTCAGAGCATAGTCATTGCCCCTTCTCCCTGTCCTAAGATAACCTCCTAATGTCAGGGGCTAAATTTTGCCTCGTTCTGATGTTAATTCTCCACCCCAAAGTGAACATGGGATATATGCTACATATATGTTTGCTCAATGAGCATGCTCCATCTTTCCTCATGAATAGTCATGTTTCCTGGCCCTTTTGTCAGGATGTATATAAAGGATACTTTGGATTTTTCTCCTAAGTCTATTCCAACACCAAGTTGTTTCCTTCAAACTGTACTTACTGGAATTCATTTACTGTACATATATCTTTGTCATAAATGTTACATCAAATGTAAATCTAAACGAAGCATACCCACTATGTTTACTTGTCAGTTGGACTTCATAGATAACATGTATTATTTTTAAGCTTCCCAACATGTATGTTACAATAAGTTTCTCTCCAGTGAGGAACCCCTTGTAAATAAATCTATCTATGTGTCTATGTATCTATGTATTCTGCCTTGGATCCATCAAGTCCCTCATTGCTAGATATGATTTTCAACTTTTAATATTTGTGGTCCCTGCTCCAGGAGTCCGAGAGAAGCTATACTTTAACATTTACCAAGGTCAAAATGACTCAATAAAACCTGTTAGGGGCTCTGTTTCTGCCCTGAGCACATATTGTACATTATGCTTCATTAAAAAAATAACCAAAAAGAAGCATTCCAAACATAAAGATAAGAAAAAGGAAAAAACCCTCCCTGGTTCCCATAAGATAAAGTCATATAGCCCTGCATATACTAACAGCTTAATATAAGGTCCACAACTTTCTGAAATGTCCTTTGTCTAATGATTTGTAACTTTTTGTGTAAAAAAAAGTGTATATAATCCTTCCCCAAATGTTCCTTCCCTGGAGCACTCTGTTCTTTGCGAAGATTGTATATTCCAGGCAGCTGTCCTAATTTGGGCTCAAATAAAACTCTCTTTCTTTTAAAAATTCTAAAATATTTGTTCAATTTGCATTGACAACTATAGTATAATGGTTAAAGGAAAAGAATAGTAAAAACAAAACAAAACAAAACAAAAAACTATAGCCACTATACATTGTTAATGAATTTACCTCATAAAAAGAGGTATACTGTGGCATCAATATTATAAAAGGGAGGAGTACATGGCTGAAACCTTTATAGGAGATTGAAGATAAGTTGCTATCAGGCTAACATGGACTGCTTTATTTATAAGATGTTTTATGTAAATCCCTGGTAACCACAAAACAAAAGCCTAGAGTAGATCCACAAAAGATAAAGAACAGGGAAACAGAACATACTACCATGGAAAATAACCGATCTACAAAAAACAGGCAGACACAGAGGGGAAAAAGAAACATTGGAAATATAATACAACCAGAAAGAAATTAATAAGATGGCATTAGTAAATCCTTACATATCAATAATTACTCTAAATCTAAATGGATTGAATTTACCAATCAAGAGGCACAGAGTGGCTGGATGGATAAAAAATATGACCCAACTCTATGCTGCTGTAAGAGACCCACTTTGGAATTAAGAATACACAGAAACTCAAAGTGAAGGGATGGAAAAAATTATTCCATGCAAGTGGAAATTTAAAAAAATCTTTCACTATTTTATCTGTATGCCCTAGTCCACTGACTTTTTTTTGTTTTTTTACAGAATATATTATATTTCCCTTCCTGAATTTATTATTCAGGAGAGCAAGGAGGGACAAGTAATATATTCCATAAGAAAGTACCCTGAAAGGGCACGTCATGATCAGTGAGTAACAAGCAGTAATAAGTCAGTGACATAGTGACAGATTATGCTGAAAAGTAAATTAGAACTAGATTATTGTAATAACAACAATAACAACATTTACTGAGCACTTATTATATGCCAGACATGCTACTAAATGGTTTTTAGGCATTATATACCTTAGTTGTTATGACAACACTTTTAGGTAGATATAGCTTATAGCTTCCTGCTTCTGATGTACCCTGGCCTCAGAGACAGACTTTTTGTTTGGGAGTTTTCAGAAGATACCTCAAGCCTAGGGCTGTCTGGCTGGCTCAGTTGGTGGAACATGCTACTCTTGATCTCAGGGTTGTGAGTTTGAGCCTCACATTAGTGTATGGATTGCATAATAATAATATCTCTAAAAAAAAACAAAAAAAGATACCTGAAGCCTAACTACCTCTCCTGAGTCCAACTGCTCCCCAAAGAAACTCATGCATCATTGTGATGCCAAATGCTTCCAATGTAGGCTCTTACACTGCCAGCCCACTTTTTCAATTCTTTCTTCCTGCTCAGATAAGCTTACAGGAAGATCAGCACATCCACTAGTTTGATAATGTCTAACCAAGGAATCTGTAATGCCATCACTATCCTTAAAGTTATTTCTATCTCTGTAAGTTATTGGAGGAAGCTTCTCCCCACATGCATTAATCTTCCACAAAATGAATGTCTTCTGACTCTCTTTACTATCTTATTCCTTCTCAGACCCCCCAGGAAGCAAGCCCAGAATTTGATGTAATAGCTAACAACATCAAGATAAGTTTTGCCCCTCTTAATGAGGTCTCAGCTGTTGGTAAATCTCTTTAGAATGATGGGTATTAAGGAGGGCACGTTTTGCATGGAGCACTGGTTATTATATGCAAACAATGAATCATGGAACACTACATCAAAAACTTATGAGGTAATGTATGGTGTTTAATATAACATAATAAAAAAATAAAAAAAAGAAAGAGGAATACTCAATCCCACTTGTTTTTGGCTAAGGACTTGGTCACCTATTTATAGCAAAATGAAAAGTCTCATTCAACATCCTGATATCCTAACATTTATCACAGTTACAATATCCACTTATGTGTCTATCTGATTTATAGCTTTCTGTTCCATGCAATAGTAATTCAATGAGAGAAAAATCACATTTGTGTTTGATCACCATTTTATTTGAAGTACTGAATACAGTACTTGATGGATAATAAACATTAATTCAATATTAAATAAGCTCAAATGTCTAGTTCAATAATGCCACTAGAAAGCATTATTAGAAGATATTTCATTGTAATTTAGTTATTAAAAATTTGTGAGTATTGGGATAGACAAGAATGGAGGGGTCCCAAGTATACAACTAAAAGTCACTGAATATAAATAGAGCCATAGGGCAATTTATGACACAATATAGACTAAGAGAATATCAGAGGTTATTTCTGGATGGAGATATTATGGGTGCAATTAGGGTTTTTTTTTTCTTTTTGAATTTTCTATACATGTGAAGATTTAATTGGTTTTTATTTTTATTTTATTTTTAAAGTTTAGTAATTTGCTTATTAGTGAGGAATGAAGATAGAAATATCTCAAAAGACAAAAGCAACCCCACTCTAGTTCACATTCACCTATTTATTCTGTATTTAACAAATATTTATCAGACTTTTAGGGGGCCTTATACTGAACTAGGCACTGTGACCATAACTCTGATGACAGCACACAGACTCTTTTCAGGAGGTTAGGGATGAATGGGAGACGCAGAGCAATAAAAAGGCCATGCTACCCCACCATATGGAGAGCCAGTGTGCTGGAGAATATCTAGGAGGGAGGATTTATCCAGGCTTGGGCAATGGGGAAATTTCTGGAAGATATAATGCCTAATTTAGGGAGAAAGGCACTGGCCATCATGAGATCAACAGTGTCTGCCATTTTTTTTTTTTCTCCTGATGAGAATGTGTTTTGAGTTTGCAGAAACCTTATGACTATTGGCAGAGAGGAGATAGAGGGGGAGGGTTTTGAGTAAATCACAACATGACTTATCCTTTATGTTTCTGAGATGTGATGCTGAGAGTTTCTTTGGAGCCATGGCTTTTTATTTTCTGCATCTCTGTCTCTCTAGGCACACACTGGCTTACTTCTCCCCATCTCTCTTTAATTGGTTTTTAAAATAAGCTTTTGATACTTTATTTTTTAAATTTTATTATGTTACGTTGGTCACCATACAGTACATCATTAGTTTTTTATGTAGTGTTCCATGATTCATTGTTTGTGCATAACACCCAGTGCTCCATTCAATACGTGCCCTCTTTAATACCCATCACCAGGCTAACCCATCCTCCCACCCCCCTCCCCTCTAGAACCCTCAGTTTGTTTCTCAGAGTCCATAGTCTCTCATGGTTCATCTCCCCCTCCAACCCCCCCCCATTTTTCCCTTCCTTCTCCTAATGTCCTCCATGCTATTCCTTATGTTCCACAAATAAGTGAAACCATATGATAATTGTCTTTCTCTGTTTGACTTATTTCACTTAGCATAATCTCCTCCAGTTGCATCCCTGTTGATGCAAATATTGGGTATTCATCCTTTCTGATGGCTGAGTAATATTCCATCGTATAAAGGGACCGCATCTTCTTTATCCATTCATCTGTTGAAGGGCATGTCAGCTTAAAAGAAAAAATATAACAGGGGAAATAAACATTTTTGAACTGAATTTTTAGCTATTTGAAAAGATTTACAGTGTTAGCAATGTTTACCTGAACTTCATTTTTGCTAAATTGATATGAAAATATTTGGTTACAAAAAGTAAACTTATCAGCTTATAAGAGATATTTGCTTAAGGAGCTCTAATTTGATTGGCTTAATTAGGAAGAATTGGATTACTAATGGCTCTGTAAAACAAAGAAATTAATTATAAATATTAGCTGTGGCATCTTCCCTAAGCTCCCCGAGCAGAGTTAGAATTTCCTTCTCTGGGCTGTCTTTATCTTACTCTTCTATTATAGCACTTAAAACATTAAGATTCTTGAGATTAAGGACTGGGCCTTTATTTGCTTTTTGTACAATATCTGGTCAGTACAAAGCCAAAAACAAGACCACTGAATTCTAGCTGTCTGAGTTTGAAATGTTTGAAAACATCATGTTTGCCTTCCTTCTTCCCACCCGTACTCATTTCTATTTGCGGACTCTTGTGCTTCTGAGAAATAGGACTCCACACCTGGCTCCTGACACAGGAGGAGAGAACATGTGACTTCAGCTAAACTAATTCAGAACACAATTCAGGCCACTTTATTCCATAGTGATTGAAAAAAACATGTGACCTAACCTGGCCCAGTTCAAATGAACCTCAGGATAGATATTTACATGCTAGTATAAAGATTTTACTTACTTTTCCCTCCCTTGGATGGTGTGTTACCTGGATCCTTAGTTCAAAAATCTATGGTCATGGTTGGCACTGTTATAACCACACTTTCAATGTTTTATTGAACGCTTCAAATAAAAATTTTGCCCCCATGACTCCATGAAAACTGCCTTTCTCAAGGGCATCGATGACTCAATTCTTTGTCCTCCTCTCTTATTTAATGTATTGGCAGCTTATCCCTCATCTTTAAAACATTTTTTTTTTTCACATGGCTTCTAGTGGAGTGAAATTAATTCATACCTGAAAGGCCGCTCTTTGTTTCTTTTCTTTCTTTTTTTTTTCTTCCAGAACTGTTAATGTATTAGTATCCCAGGGGTTTCTTTAGACATTTTCTCTTTCCTATTTACACTCACTCCATGATCTCATCCAATCTAATGTCTTTTTTTTTTTAAAGATTTTATTTATTTGACAGAGAGAGACACAGAGAGAGAGGGAACACAAGCAGGAGGAGTGGGAGAGGGAGAAGCAGACTTCCCCTGGAGCAGGCAGCCTGATGCGGGGCTCGATCCCAGGACTCTGGGATCATGACCTGAGCCGAAGGCAGACGCTTAACGACCGAGCCACCCAGGCGCCCCTCTAATGTCTTTAAATATCTATTTTTATATCCTGAGGATTCCCAACTTCATATCCTACTCTGGAGCTCTCCTCTGAACTCCAGATTCAAATATCCAACTACCTGCTGAATATTCCTACTTGCTTACATAAAAGGCATGCACAACTTATCCAAAACTGAACCCCTGATCTTTCCACTGAAACATGATCCTCCTGAATCTTCTTCATCTCATGAAATAGCAATACCCAAATTCTAGTTGTTATTCAGTTCCCAACCTCATAGATACTCTTGATTCCTCTCTCTCCCTCTCATACTCACACCTCAGATCCATCAGCAAATCTTGATAAGCCTTCCATTCAAAATATACCCAGAATCTTACACTTTCTCAGCATTGTACAGTAACCATTTTGGCCTAACTATCTTCATCTTCCGTCCTTAATATTTACCACAGCTTCATAACTGTTCACATTTAGTCCAACCCCACAGCAGTAGAATAGTCTTGTTAAAACATCAATCCAATTATGTCATTCTTCTGTTTGAACCCTCTAGCAGCTTCTCCAGTAGCTCCTCCAACAACTTCCTTCTCACTCTGAAAATAAGACACAGTCCGTACAATAGCCCACAAGGCCCTACATAATTGGCTTTCTGCCTTTTACTTCTCTGATCCCATTTTCCAGTACTTTCCACCCTGTTTACTCAACTCCGGGTTTGTTACTATGAATCATATTATATATTTTCCTAATTTATCCTCATACTTGTCTGTCTTCCTCCACCAGAATATAAGCTCCATAAGGGCAGAGATTTTTGTAGGTTTGTTATAAATTTTTAGCACTGATAACAGTGCCCAACACATAGTAAGTACAAATAAGTATTTATTGAGTGAATAAAATTAGGGGGAGTCTTAATCTCAGGAAACAAACTGAGATTTGCTGGAGTGGTGGGGGGTGGGAGGTATTGGTTGGCTGGGTGATAGACATTGGGGAGGGTATGTGCTATCGTGAGCGCTGTGAATTGTGCAAGACTATTGAATCACAGATCTGTACCTCTGAAACAAATAATGCAATATATGTTAAAAAAAAAGAAGATAGTAGGAAGGGTAAAATGAAGGCAGGCGGGAATCAGAGGGGGAGACAAACCATGAGAGACTATGGACTCTGAGAAACAAACTGAGGGTTCTAGAGGGGAGGGGTTGGGGGTCGGGGGTGGGTTAGCCTGGTGATGGGTATTAAAGAGGGCACGTACGAATGGAGCACTGGGTGTTATATGCAAACAGTGAATCATGGAACACTACATCAAAAACTAATGATGTAATGTATGGTGATTAATATAACATAATAAAATTTAAAAAAATAAATAAATTTAAAAACAGTAAAAAAAAAAGAAATGAGGAGTCTAAAGTAAAGCAAACATAAAACAACAGAAAACTCCTTATGACTGTTGCTTTGCTTATTATTTATAACTTCAGTAGGAAACAACTTTCCTTTGATTAACCAATGTGTTCCTTCAATTATTTGAAATTGCTGGGTCTTAAATTGAGTAGAGGCCAACATACTCATTGTAATTTGACAATTATAATTGACAATCAAATACTGTTTATAATGTAATGTGATTCTTAAAAATAATTTGGAAGGATGAATGGGTCATATGTTCATGGACAGCCTACATTGCTAATGCCAAGCCATTCTGTGTAAGAGCTGGGACTATATGTAATTAGTCATTAGATGATATTGCCCCCTTATTCCTTGGCCCCCATGGCCCCATGACTGTCATTCCTAGGAGGTCTGAGGCAGCAGAAAGAACATGCAGTCCCATGTCTGTGCTGTTACATTTGCTAACATCCACTAATGAAATTTCTTTTTTGTCCCTTGATTTGACAGAGAAGCCCAAGTTTCTCAAAACCAGTACAAATACTCACCAACCTACCTGGTTGTCTGCCATCAGTCCTATGCCCTACCTGGAGTGGTGAGAAGCTGTATCTCATTATTTCTCCTTGAGTAACATATATATATATTTTTAAAGATTTTATTTATTTATTTGACAGAGAGAGAATGAGACAGAGCGAGTACATGAGAGGGGGGAGGGTCAGAGGGAGAAGCAGACTCCCTGCCGAGCAGGGAGCCCGATGCGGGACTCGATCCAGGGACTCCAGGATCATGACCTGAGCCGAAGGCAGTCGCTTAACCAACTGAGCCACCCAGGCGCCCGTAACATATGTTCTTATTCCTTGAAATTTTGCCTAAGGAAGGTGGGAGATGACATTTAATCTCACTTTTTTATTCATTCCCTGTTGTTAAAAATCCATTCACTGAGAAGATAAATACCTTGCTTTTAGTTCCATGTTTAAACTACAGCTTGATTTTTAATAGGATTGTGACATAACCTGTAGGTAAAGCTGATACATGGAGAATAGAATTGAGAGGACTATAGAGAGATGAATCTGGTAATTTAAAGACATTGAAAGCCTTTGGCTCCAGCAGTGTGCCCACTTTTGGGTTTATTTAGTCATACAATTAAGAAAAATCTCCTGTAATGTTTATGTTAGTTTGAATTGGATTTTCTTATTTTTGCAACAAAAGAGTACTACTATATTTATGCAGTTAATTAGGGATGTACATAAGAGTGGATACATTGAAATTGTACACTCTGATGAAAAGAACCAAGATTCATAGACTATCAGCTACATATATTGGATTTAGCATGAATGCATTAAATGCAAGTTCTGTTCTATATACTAGTGATGTTGTTGCCATAAAGAGGAAAATAAAACATCACATCCTTCTTTTCATAGATGAGGGAGAAGAGCCTTGGGAAGGAACTCTACTTATTCCTACCATGTTGTTTTCTAGGGACTTGTAAATAGCTACATTATCCTACTATGGAAAAGTAATGGGTTTGGGAATTGAGTTTATAGCCAGTTTATGAAAAGTCATAACATTTCAACTAAATGCTTTAATTATAGGAAAGAGCATCGGTTGGAAGATTTTTAAGCAGAGGGAAATACATCAAAAGTATGCTCTGGGATACCTTGGTGGCAGTGTACATGGTGAACTGGTTTTGATGTTAGTACATTCAAAAGTAATAGCTCAGGGAATGGGATTTCATGATATTTAAGGGTGATTTCATATCCTCACAAACTCATTTTTTTCTTGCTGTTTCAAGAGTTTATAATAAGTCATTCTTTTTCAGGGATTTTTCCTTTAAGTTCTCCTTTACTGAAGGTTCCTATACAGAATCATACATGAGAAAATAATGCTCCTCATGTAGTCTGAGCAGAACAATAATGTATCTAATGTGTGTATAATGTTTTTTTTACTGTCATGAAATGTTCACAAATATTGTGTGATATGTTGTGATATCAGAACAAGACTGTGAGGTAATTGGGCAAGAATTTTTATTTTGACACTTAGAAAAATTGCAGCTCAGAGAGTTAAGTAATTGTGTTATGTATGAGTTCAGAGAGTGGGAGCAGAAGCAGATCATCATTCTCCAGAGATTCTTAGCTTCTCATTTCTCCACACGGCTTCATAGTGGGCAGAATGGATTAACACCTACTTTATTCCACCAAAGGAGATTGAAATTAATTTAGTTTCTCAGCTACCTCACCTTGATTCAGTGATCCAAGAGTATACCAGAATCAAAGTCTTCTTGCTTGCTGTTCTGTTCTTCCATCCTTCTTTTCTTCTTCTCTTTCTTTCTTTGGTAGAGTGGGTTGGCTTCATCTCATTGATCACTTTCTTCTTGACTTATTTGTTATCCTTGCAAGCTGTAGTTCAACCTAAAATTTGGCAAGTCAATACCCTCTTATCTCCAAGTTGCCAATAAAAAAGTTGAATCAAATTTGCATCCCTGATAATAATGATAACCTACACAGTAATGGAGTTCTTCATATTTAGTAAATAATATAAAATCTGCCCATATTGTTTTAAGATGAAGGAAATCCATACCTTCCATGAAATCAGGATTTCCCAATGCAGCTAATCAGCACATATGGGACATAGTAGATCCTTATATATATATTTGAATTATACATATATATGTTTGAATTATACATATATATACATATATTAAACATATATATGTTTGAATTATACATATATATATGTATATATGTTTGAATGAAAGACTAGCAACTAGCTTTTGCTTGCCAGACATAGGCAAATGCTGCTGGACTCCCAGTGGATATTTCATGACAGATATATCTTGATATATCAAAACCCTTAGTTGCCTTTTAATTTTAATGTTCTTGTTCCATCAAATATATTGTGGTATGTTCCTTTACACTACATTTTTAGCTATTTTTCCTTTTTATTTCAATTTTACATGCACCAAGGAACCAGTATATCAGCTTACCATTTTAAATAATAAACATGGTATTAAAGAGAGAGAACTCACTTCAGAATGAACTAAAGTTTCATGATTCCTTTAAAAATGTTCCTTCCTTGTATGTATTTATTATGTCTCAAAGAGAAGTTGGCTCTTATTCCTTCCTCTTCATAGAAATAGAAGGGATGTTCCATGTTTACCAAAGAGGTGGAGATGTCAACTATTCTTTATTTTTGATAAAGGTAGTGTTCTTTTTAATATAACAGGAAGTACATTAAGGATTTCTTTGGCAATTCATCCTTCTTAAATTATCTATGGCAGTATCACAAAATACAGTACACAGCTTCCAGGTGAAGTTGACTGGGAGGGTGACTCATTAAGAGCCACTGCCTTACACTGACGCACCCTGTCTAATTATAGTCTTTCCTTATTAACTTGCAATTTAATAAATTACAATTACATTCTAATCTTATCTTCAGGAGAGTAAATCTGGGTTATCTTGACTGGAGTTTTGGGACTTCCCAAACATTTCAACTGAAATTGGTTTAACTTGGTTTAACCAAGTTCACTTAGTTTGACTAAGAAATAAAATTGTCTTTATAAATTCCTAAGAGGTTGGTCATTTCTGACCCAATGCTCTGCCTAATTGCCTCGTTGCATAGAAGTTACTGGAAGCATTGATTAGTAGCAACCAGTCAAGGTCAGAATCTTGTGCTAAACAAATACAGAGAACAAGATATTGATATTTTCCTTCTACTTAGCATTTTTTCAACCATTTCCAAATATCCATAATAGTATTTGCAAATAGTCCCCAAGCTTTAATAAGAATTTAATGGAATTCTGCCAAATATTTAGGTGAACTGTGGGCACGCACACAACATCATTCTATAAAATGGGATCAATCTTGATTTATATATACAAACTATCAAAAGAGAAACAAATTTAGTTTAGCAAAATTTTCTAAAATGTGTATTTATTATGTTTTAAAAAATGTGTATTTATATATTACTCTATATATGAAACCATGGTTCAAGATGCTAAAATATAAAAGAAAAATATTTCAAATAATAAGAATTTCCCATGTTGGTGTCAAGAGTTCAAGATTATTTTTGTACCTTCCATTTGTCATATGTCAGGCACCTTATATTAATAGTTCTCCTTCACCTTATATTCATCTCCTTCATCATTTTTCAAGGCTAACTTATAGTGATACTATAGTCACTTGGAAAACTTTTCAATATCCCCCAAGCATTAGAAGATTTGTTACTCTCTCCTCACAGATTAAATTATTCTTTTCCTCCTTCGGATAATTGCAGGGAGCTATAGAGTTTAAAGATTCATCTCTTAATAGAAAAAATAAAAGTAAAATAGTTATGCAGCACTCTGTCTCTGTGGCATTCATTTACACAATACGCTTTATTATGTTCTTTAATCCTTTCTCATTCTTCTGTTTTTGACACTTTTGGTGGACCTTTACATCTTATATTCACAAACTTCAGCATATTCTGGGATTTAGCACATTACTTCACTTATTCCCTAGGAATCTCATGTAGCATTATAACTTTAAATATCATCTACACAGTGATGATGATCCCCCAATTTTTATTTTCATTTTAGACTGAGTCCCAGACTCCACTGCCACTCCATACCTCCACCTGTAATCTGCCTCAAAGTCAACACCTGACTTTCTGCCCAAACCTGTGCCTCCGTGTCATGTCACAATAATCTATTCTCTTTCCTTTCCTTTCTTGACTTCCCGTTTTTCTCTTTTCTTCATTCCCTTCTGTCCTTACTTTCTTCCTTCTTCTTTCCTTCTTTTCTGCATCTGCTTAAGTTGAGGCATAACTTATCTACAATATGGTGCACATAATCTTAAGGACATACAGCCAGCTTAACTTTTACATATGTTTATAGCTATGTAACCAGGACTCCAGAGGACTCCATTCCCTCAACCATCAGTTCGCTACATTTAGTCTATTTCTTGTCACCTTTTTTTATAATTACAGAACAGGTCTTTAAGATAATAGCAGTGCAAGTCAGTAGGATTGAGTCACTATGCAATTTTGTGAAGTTATGAGAAGGTATTCTATGCCTGATTATCATGGAATTACAAGTCTTAAATGTTACATTGTCAAAAAAAATCTTCATGAATATAACAGAACTTTATAGAAAGGAAATTTTTCTTTTCAAATAAATACTCAACATGAATACATTTTTAATCCAAAATGTCAGTTAATTTTAATAGATCAGGAAACGGCATTGTGCAGTGCTTAAAAGCATCAGGCTTTTGTCAGGCTGTATCTGGGTTGAGACCATGCCCTGACCTTTGCTGGCTGATTATATCTGGAAAAGGTACTTAACCCTCCTATCCCTGTTTCCTCTCCTGCGAAATGCAGACAAAAGACTTTTGTGAGGATAAAATGCAAAAATGCATATAAAAAAACTCAGCACAGCATTTGGAATGCAGTATGTTTTCTCATTAACTTTGGTAGCTCTAAGGGGAAACCAAGAAGAAATTTAGAATTTATTAAGCATCCCTAGTATCTCTTACTTCTAAATATCTTGCATGTATTATTTCATGCATTTCTTTTGATTGCAAAAACAAAAGAAAAATAATTTCAATTTAAAATAATATCTGATGACATTTTAAAGTGCTATATGCAAAGCAAGAGTGCATTTTATAATCATATTTCTCAACCCTAGGGGTTTTTGTTTTCAGACTGTTCTCATTAATTGTTTTCATGTATGCATCTGCATGTATGTGTGTGACTGGTAGAAGTAGTTTTCCCTTCCACCTGCTATTGAAAGAGCCATAAGGCCTAAACTTTACACCCAGTTACTATTGGGCAGCCCTAGACCGCTAGAGATTTTCTCATGTCTTAACAGCTCATGTCACCTCCCCTAAAGTACCACTCTTTTCCGACTCCTCTTCAGCTTCTCACATATCTAGAGTGCTAAGGCCTCAGTATATGCACACATCTATTTTTATATTGTGGGAAGAACAACATGAAATTCCTAGAAGTGATTTAAGGATGAATCCTAGAAGGATTGCTGGATTAAAGGGGGAATGCACATGTACTTTCAGTATTTTGAATTGGGGAATTAATTATTTTTATTTTTTGGTCAAAATGTTTAAGGCAATGAATTTTCTTAACACTGCTTTAAGTATATTCCACAAGTGCAGATAGATAACATTTTTACTATCATTTGTTTACAGAAATTCTATAATTTGTATTTATATTTCTCCTGTCACCCAAGATTTATTTAATAGAGGGTTTTTAAATTTTCAGGTAGAGGGGCACCTGGGTGGCTCAGTTGTTAAGCATCTGCCTTTGGCTCAGGTCATGATCCCATAGTCCTGAGATCATGCCCCACATTGGGCTCCTTGCTCATTGGGGAGTCTGCTTCTCCTTCTGCCCTTCACCCTGCTCATTCTCTCTCTTGCTCTCTCTCTCAAATAAATAAATAAGGTCTTAAAAAATAAAATAAATTGTCAGGTAGAAAGGCCTTTGGAATTTTGATTTTATTCATAATTTATGGTTTCATTACATAATGATAAAATACTTTTATACCTCTGTTTCATCGAACTTATAGATTTTTTTTGTTGTGTTGATCTAATATCCTAACTTTTTTCTTTTTTTTAATTTGAGGGAGGAGGGGGGCAGAGGGAGAGAATCTCAAGCAGACTCCCTGTTGGGCCCAAGACAGCGTTCTATCTCATCACCTCAAGATCATGGACTGAGCCGAAATCAAGAGTCAGATCCAGGCACCCCATTTCCCAGTTTTTTATTTCTCCATTCTGGATCTAAATAATTTTAGAAGAAATCATTTTTTTAAATTTTTTATTATTATGTTAATCACCATACATTACATCATTAGTTTTTAATGTAATGTTCCATGATTCATTGTTTGTGCATGACACCCAGTGCTCCATGCAGAACGTGCCCTCTTTAATACCCATCACCGGGCTAACCCATCCTCCCACTCCCCTCCCCTCTAGACGATGGACTCTAGAAGAAATCATTTCAATTCACCAACCTCTCCCTGCTTTCAAAGTGAAAATAGCAATAAAGGCCTTTATTTAATTTATAAATGCAATTATCAGCAATGACTATAAGTCTAAAACTTATATTTAATGAAAAATACAATGCATAAAATATTGAATATGTTCAGTAAATGTATTGAATAGTGTATATGCAATAAAAAACTTTGAAAACCATGAATCCTTGTGGTGCTGCTAATATTTCCTTTTCCTTATGTGGTTTTCTGCCAGAGGTAATATTATCTCTCCCTTTCTGATTGTTTTTACATTCCTGGAGGCATCAACGTGATGCATTTTTCAGCAAATACTGCATATGTTGTGGATCCATGTGTGTAGTTTTGTTTCTTTAAGAGTATGATGTGTAGATTTGCTTTTTAATTTTGCAGGCACTAGGTCTATTTCTGTTCTCAGAGTTCTCTAAATATTTAATTGTACAGATAAAATTAACTTTTGACCTGGGAATTTCCGGTAAAAGATACAATGATTTGATTGTCCTTTTTCACTGTCTTTTGGAACCACAAATCTAATTTAGTTGAAAATAAGAAATATAATTTGTTTTTACAGACCCAAAATATTGCTATTTTAAATATTGACTGTATGGTCTAGTATTTATAGAGTCTAGTATTTTTAAAAAATATTTTTATTCATTTATTTGAGAGAGAGAGAGCGCACATGAGAGAGAGCACGAGTAGTGTGAGGGGCAGAAGGGAGAAGCAGACTCCTTGCTGAGCGGGAAGCCAGATGACAAGGGGCTTGATCTGGGACCCTGGGATCATGACCTGAGCCAAAGGCAGACACTTAACTGACTGAC
This sequence comes from Mirounga leonina, assembly GCF_011800145.1. NCBI lineage: Eukaryota > Metazoa > Chordata > Mammalia > Carnivora > Phocidae > Mirounga > Mirounga leonina. The sequence goes on from NW_023270807.1 coordinate 15,703,498, forward strand.
CCACTCAGGTGCCCTTAGAGTCTAGTATTTACGTATTTCCAGTCTAGTTTCTATATAACTAGGTAATTTATCTCTTTTAGAACGTTTATTTAATTATTTTTATTTTTGAAAAAAATTTATTTTAATCTTAATAAGTTAACATACCAGTGTAATGTTAGTTTCAGGTGTGCAATACAGTGATTCAACACTTCACACATCACCCAGTGCTCATCAGGACAAGTGCCCTCCTTCATCCCCATCACCTATTTCACTCATCCCCCTCCCTGCCCTGTAACCATCACTTTAACAGTTTTTTCTTTTTTTTAAATTAAACTCAGTGGGTTAAGTTTTATGCTTTTGGGAAATTTTTCATTTAAATAATTGTATTAAATCAGGTAAAAATATTTTAAATATTTATATATTTTGCATATTTAATCTATTTTTGTACTTCCAATATTTTCATTATATGCCTACATAGTCCATTAATTTCCACAAAAATTCACAAGTAAACTTAAAATTTAAAATTTATCTTTCCCTCTCATTTTCAGTTGTCTGTTTTAGTATGTGGTAGGACGACAATATAAATAGCTGGAGTCTGCATGGAGTATATGCATCCCGCAAACGAAGTTATGAAGCCTAGTACTGCTTCTTAAGCCTTCAAAGACAGAATGATATTTAAATAGCCCCCCTTTTCTCTTTTTTTCCATTATAAGTTCTTGCTTGTTTTCTTTATGACACTTATAGTGTATAATATATAATTTACTTGTTGGCCTATTCATTGATATAATTCATTTATGACACAAATATTTGAGGGTCTCCTATGTGTGAAACATTCTGCTGGGTGCCTGGGAATACATCTGTGAAATGAACAGGAGAGGCAAGATTCCACTAGAATGTGAACTCCATGAAGATGGGGCTTGGAGCCAGGGTTAGCCAGGCTGTCAGGGAGCCTGGTACCAAAAGAGATGCCCAGGCCTCGGGAGAAGCTGCTGCTGGGATGAACTGGGAGCCTAAATTCATGGAAGCTTTCTGGAAGCTTGGTGCCCCCAGAGCTGCATAGGGTCAAAGGAGCCTGCCAGGATTCTGGGGCTATAGGAGCTGCCTGGAGCTGTGGAAGCCAACAGAAGCCAGGGTAGATCAGCAGGCTAGGTTCATGGGGGCCCACTGGGGAGCCTGAAGCCAAGGAAGCTGCCTCGAGCTTTGAGATCTACCTGGGGCCTCTGGAGCCAGCAACACTGGAGTGAGCTGGGGGCTGGGTTTGCAAGAGTCCATAAGGAGCTCCCTAGTCCTCAGGAGGTTGCCTGGTGCTAAGGTGGGCCAACTCTGAGATCTGTGGTGAAGTCAGGTGCTCACTTCACTCTACTTTCCCCATGGCCCATGCTGGGCTGCCCAGGACTGGGGGAAGTGAAGGAGGCTGAGTGTGAATCTTTACTGAGTCTTCTCTTATTTCTGTGCTTCACCCAGTTGCTGTATCCCTCACCTAGAATCCTTGGCTCTTGCGAAGGTATTTTTGTAAATGATGTTTTTGGGTGGGAGATGAGTGCTTGAAATTCTTATGCCGCCATTTTGCTGACATCACCCTGCAACCAACACTGACATTTTAAATTCTTACCTATATCATTAGATTTTTATCATATATAATGATTATAGTCATTTTATAAAGGAGGAAGTTGAAGCCTGAGCTGCTTTGTCACTATAGTTTAGTTTGCATTTTCTAGATTTATATGAATAGAATCACACAGTGTGCACACTTCTATGTCTTCTTTCACTCAGACTAATAATTTTGAAATCAATGCTGTTGGTTTATCCAGTTACAGTGAATGAGCATTTGGATTGTTTCTAGGTTTTAGCTATTACAAATAAACCTACTATGGATGCTGAAGTATAAGTCTTGAAGAGATATATGTTTTCTTTTCTCATGGGCATATAGAAATGGAAAGGCTGGATCATGGAGTAGGTGTATAACTTTTTAATATGTCTGCAGATTCTCACATCTTCTAAACATTTTCTAATTTCTTTATGTGGGTCTGCGATAAATTGGAGAGTTACTTCTTGTATACACTGCAAAAGCCTGGATCAAACTTCATTTTTTTAAACACATGGACATCAATTTTTCCACCACCCTTTGTTGATAAGACTATTCTTTCTCCATTGAGTTGCCTCCCCACCACTGTCAAAAATCAGCTCTCCATATATAGCTGACCCTTGAACAACAGAAGTTTAAATTGTGTGAGTCCACTTATACATGGATTTTTTGATAAATATATTTACAGTACTGCACAGTACAGGACTATACAGAAATGATTTTAACAAAATTTTCTTTTCTCTAGCTTGCTTTATTGTAAGAACACAGTATATAATACATATAAATGCAAAATATGTGTTAATCTACTAATTATGTTATCAATAAGGCTTCTGGTCAACAATAGGCTATTAGTAGTTAAGTTTTGGAGGAACCAAAAGCTATATACAGATGTTCAACTGTGCAGGGTGTCAGTTCCCCTAACCCCTTTGTGTTGTTCTAGGGTCAACTCTATATGTATGTCTATTTCTAGATTGGTGATTTTGTCTGTCATTTCTTCTGTGCATAAGCACAGTTTTACTCCTTCTAATTAGATGCCTTTTGTCTTATCTGATTGACTGGCCAGATCTAGTACAATGCTTGGTGATGAGAGTGGACATCTTTGCCTTTTTTTCTGATCTTAGAGGGAGAAAATATCAAGTCTTTCACCATTACAGTGTTAGCTATACATTTTTTATAGCTTCTCTTTATCAAGTTGAGAAACTTCCCTTCTCTTTTTTATTTGCTGAGAGTTTTATTAGGATTGGATATTAGATTTTGTCAAATGCTTGTTCTTTTTATCTATTGAGGTAAACATATGATTTTCTTTAGTTTGCTAATATAGTAGAACACAGTTTGATTTTAAGTGTTAGCTGAACCCTGCATCCATAGGGCAAATCCCAGTTGGTTAGGGTATATTATCCTTTTACTATATTGCTGGGTTAATTTATTAAATTTTTATTTGGAATATTTTCATCCATGCTCATGACAGCTATAGATTTTAGGGGTTTTTTGTTTGTTTGTTTTCCTCTTGCAGTGTCTCTGGTTTTAGGAGGAGGATAATACTAGTGTCAAAGAATAAATTGAAGAGTATTTCCTCCTACATAATTTTCTAGAAGAGATTGTGTAAACTCAGTATTAGTTCTTTAAATGTTTGGTATAATTCTTCCCTGAAATCATCTAGGCCTGGAAATTTCCCTTTGGGAAGCTTTAAAATTGTGAATTTAATTTCTTTAATGAGTATAGGATGATACATATACTCTGTCTCATCTTGGAGGCATCAGTAGTTAATGCTTGTTCTCCATCTCTCTGGCCAGACCTATTTCTTGACTACTTTCAACACTTCCTTCACTTTTTTTTAGATTTGTGTGTGTGTGTATGTGTGTATGTTTTCTCATCTATAAAATGGGCCTACTTCACTTTGTTGTTATCAATCTTAAAAGATAAATCTCTCTGACATACCATTACTTTTTTTTTTTCTTGGGAGGCTATATTGTATATGCTGTCAGATAATGCCCTCTTTTATTTTATCAATCAAACCTATAGGGAGGAGATCAAAATATCAAAAAATAAGTAAGAACAAAGCTGATTCCTATTTTTGTTAAAATTTAATTTTATAGGCAAATATTTTGGAAAGTATGCACCACATTATCATTTATCTGGGCTGAGTCTAGCTGGGATGAATTATAAATACTAGAAAATATCACAAAAGAATCATTCATGTGGTCGCTTACATAAGTTTTTTATTCTAAAAGATGATTACTTTTGTTTAAAGAGCCATGAGACAAAGGTAGCTGTCAATCTTTGAATTTATTTTTTATTCAAGTAAAAACTCATCTAGTAGGAATGACAGTGATGTTACAGTGTCTCTCTCTCTTGCTCTTTTTTTTTTTTTTTTTTTTGGTTTGTTGTTTCAGGAAACATGTACTTCTCCCTTTTAACCCAAAGTTCTAGGGACCGAAGGTCTATGGTTCTACAACTTTCAAAATTGTCAATTTGATTCAATTTGTTAAGTTTAAAGTACCAAATTTCTATCGAAGTCCAAAGTTGTCCTCATAGACTTTGCTGCTTGTGTAAATTGCTGTATGGAAGAGATTTCTATAGATCCAGGAGAAAAAGATGAATTATGGAGTGGAACCATATTTGTAACTAACATGCCTACAATTTCCCCTGTGGTATGTGTCAATAAGATGATGCAGCTCTCTTCACTTAGTCCTGTGCAATGCACACTGGGCATCTCAGTAAATTTTGTTTTCACATAGGCAAGTAGCCTTGCACTTTTCCTTAAGCAATTCATGTCCACAGCCAGCTGTTTTCTTCAAGGAATCACAGTTACTAAGGAGATCTTCAAACTCGCAACTGTTGGCTGTGACAAAAACAAATTAATTTCTCATTATCATTTTCCTCAGTAGCAGCAAAACAATCATACATTCAAAAGTGCATGAGGCTGGTAGGACTGGACAAAACAAGTCAACATCACTTATGCAATGATGGGCTTTCCCTTTCTTGAGGGACATATCAGGTGCCTTAGTTGAGCTCACTGATTAAACTATCACTTTTTTATTTTGAACTTGGCAATATGTTTCCAAAATAAATTGGCCTATTTTTCTCCCTTAGCCAAGAAAGTTAAATAAATATAAATAAATCTCTCTACACCTGCAGAGTCTAATATGGGAACAACTAGTCACATGTAGATATGTAAATTTAAATTATTCTAAATTAGATAAAGTAAAAAAATTAGTTCCTTAATCTTACTGGCCACATTTCAAATATTCAAAGGCCACATGTGACTAGTGGTTACTTGTAAGACACATGCTGATAGAGAACATTTCCTTCATTTCATACTGTGGAATAGCACTGCTTTAGACTCCAATGCTTGTGTTCTGGAGAAAGGAATTTCTGTGGGAAGATGAAGATGCAAAACAATGATAATATGCCCCCTTTCCTTCTGGTATTTCTTCTTGGATCCTCCCCAGGGGCCACAAACTCAACAAATATCAAACTAAACTCATCATACTACTCACATGGCTGACAATTCTTGGGTATGGTCTCCCTGTATCCCCTCCCACAATCTCAGAGAAATGGCTCTCCAAGATTTCCTAGGCCAAGAACTGGATCAGTTTGAATTCCTTCTTCCCTGCTTCTGACCAGCAATCAATCAGCACAGGTAACAAACACTGGTTATTCTATTTCTTGTTTTCCAACCCTGTCCAATTCTCTTCATTTATTTTGTCAGTAATGCAGTAGAAAGATTTTTTTTTTTAAACCCATGGTTTTCAATGGTTTTCTATCTAGTTTCCATCCAATTGTTTTTCCATACTATTTTTTTTTTTTTAATTCTATTATGTTATGTTAGTCACCATACAATACATCATTGGTTTTTGATGTGGTAATCCACAATCCATTGTTTTCGTATAACACCCAGTGCTCCATGCAGTACGTGCCCTCCTTAATACCCATCACCGGGCTAACCAATCCTCCCTCCCCGCTCCCCTCTAAAACCCTGTTTGTTTCTCAGAGTCCATAGTCTCTCATGGTTCATCTCTCCCTCCAATTCCCCCTCCCCATATGTTTTTCCATACTACTGCTAGAAAGCTCTTTATAAAACACGGTTCCAATGCTGTCACTCTTTTGTTTAAAATCTTTCAATTGAGTGTTTATTGATAATAGGATAAATTACAAGCTTCTTACCAAATAGCATTCAGCATAGCTATAAATATGTAACTTTTTCTCTTCTTTAGCTGATTTATAGCTTTAATGTCATCAATATTCTGAATTATAGATATATAATTCAGTCAGTAAGAATGCTAACTAAAGATGAATGCATTTGAAAGGTAAAAATCTCAATGAATGAGATTCATTCAACTGTATTATTCATAACAGTTTGAATACAAGTATCCCAACTATAAAAATCTAAGAGCTATTTTTACTTCTATTCATTACAACATTAGAAATTATATATATGACATTTATTTTTCTCTCCTTTTGCAACAATATTTTTGTGGGTTCTGTGAGCCAACACTATATACAGATTTGATTTTGTCATTAAAAATGTGCAGTAAACTACTATCAAATTATAGGGAAAGTGATTATTTATTAAGTTAAACACTATTCCAATTATACTATAGAAAAAAAGTAGTCAGCATAATGAACTCCTTAGCACAAAAGTAGTATAATAATAATTAAAAATAATACTAAAATAATAAAAATAATAATTTAAAAATATGTTGATGGAAGATCTTTCATTATCTTACATATGGTAATATTCTTTTCATTACAAATAATATGTAGGATACTAAAGTGTGTAAAATGTTTACATAAACACACACTATATTGAGTAACATCTTATAAAGATATTATTTGAATTGGTTACTTTAGGAGATTTCTTAACCCATAAAAAGAAAATAAAATATCAACTTTTTATTATAATAGCAAGGTGATCACTCCAAACTTACTGCATAATCCATTGTCACAGTTACCAGGGCAACTAGCACAAGGTGTTCCTTGTTGGTAAGGGGTATTCTTTTTACTCACATTATTGCCACTGAAATTTAAAATACATAATGTCAAATATTTTTCACTTTACAGTTTAGTTTATATTCCCCAAGGGCAGTATAAATTAACAAATATACATAACTACAAATGTTTTCAGTTATGTTAAAAAACTGAAAAATTACAATTCCTAGTGAGTAATTCAGGTAACATTCAAATTAAGAAAATACTTCACATATTGACCCATCTCCTTGACTATAATTCTTCAGACTGAGCAACTAAATCAGATTAAATGGAGTCTGAAGTTTTCAGAGTATATTTCAATGTGGCCACACTCTCTTCATCTCCTAGTAGACTTGATCAAATTGGTAAGGCACTACAGCCCAATGTGTTAGCTAGAGGTAGAGTATATTCCCTAGAGAGACAAAAGAGCTCCTGGGAGGCAGGAGGTTGCAGTTTGGAAAAGGATATTTGATGTTACAATATCATTTTATATTTGAAAGATAATAAAATACCAAGTTTCTCTAATATAATCTAGAAACAGTAAACTCCAGTATGTATATATATATATATATATATATATACACATATATAGCTTTAATATACACATACATATATGTGTGTGTGTATATATATATACAGTACTTTACCTTCTAGATGGAGGTAGTGATACTTAAGTAGTTAGTGTGTGTGTTTCTGGGACAGGCAGAAAAAAGAAATCTGTGAGTTTCTAGAGGTATTTGAGAGATTTTTAAACTTACCAAAAGGGGAATGTTCGTTCAAAAATTTTGACAAGCATGAATATCCAGAGTGTAATCACATTATAGTAACTAGCTTACAGCTTGCTGATGATCATTACTTATTGGCCATTTAATTTATTTGAATTACAAGAGAATCCAAATCTCAGTAGTATCAAGTGGGCCAAGAACACAAGGCCATGTATCTGAATCTCACCTCTTCACAGAATATAACTGACCATGTGTGAGCCCCTGGAAAAATGTGAAATAGACACAAACATGTTCTGGAAGTTCTCTTATCCCTGCTTGCCCTCATTATTCACTCCAACTCTCACTTCAGATGCCTTGCTCCTGATCCTCCTCTCTTATAGCCAGCCAGTGAGTTTGGATGCATTCTCCTAGGACCTTTCAATTCTTTCTACTAAACCCTAAGAAGTGCTTGCAAGAAAATGACATTGGAGGTCATACTTCTCACCCTGGAGATCCATATGCTCAGGTTATCTACAATCTCAAAATAAATCCTATAGGCCTTGGTTCTAGGGGTCCCCCGGTCTCCAGTGGCAAGAAACTTCAAACATTAAAAGAAAGTAAGGTTAACAGATAAGTTCAGATTAGATCTTCAATATATCCACAGAATTTATTGTAGGTAAATTCAAACACAATCCTTGATGAAAGAACATTTTCCTGCTACTGGTAAAGACCTTAAAGGATGGTTCATTATGGAGATTTTGTGAAAACTTCTGAAAAGCAAAGACTGAAGATGTGGTTCTTTTCTGGACTCTGAAGTACATTAAAAATCTCTTGAAAAAACGTTGAGATGAAAAAGAATGAATCATCTGTGATGGTAATAATGTAGGTGGTGTTATAGATAAGCAGGGCAAGGAACCTGTTAGCAGGAAGAGCTGAAATCACAATCTGCCATCCCCTACTTTCCACTCCATTACCTTCCCTTGCTTAACCATCAAGCTGCCACCCTCCTAAAGTGTGAAGTTGATGAGAACTGATGATATCAAATCTAGAGAAATGCACACTGCCCAGGCTCATGGAATAGCTGTGAGCCCAAGGGAAAGGTGACTGGGAGAAAAGATGTCACTCTATAACTGAGGGAAGAGAGTTTCAGATTTTATACTTGGATTTGAGAACCTGGTCTCTTCCCTGATAAGTTGAATGTATCTCAACTTAAAAGGCATTTC